>NC_081292.1:195218149-195519009 GCF_030435805.1 Mustela lutreola
CTAATATATTCATACAAGGAAATAATACTTATCAATAAAAAGGAACTCCTCACACACACATTACAGACAGATGACAAAAACATTATGCTGAATGAATAAAGCCAGACACAAAAGAGTATATAATGATTCCTTTTATATGAACTTCCAGAACTGGCAAACTGATCTCTGGGAGATGGGTTCTGATTGCCAAGGGGCATGAAAGAAGTTCCAGGAGTGACAATTGTGTTCTACAACTTGACTGCAGTTACAGTTACTTATCAGATCTCAGCTAATGTACACAAGATTTGTGAATTCTACTTTACAGGTTTTAAAAATAAAAGCGTTGAAATTGATTTACATAGCAAATATCTATACTTTGAAATGTATCAAAATAGAAGATGTTTTGACAAACAGAATCTAGATGTTGGGTTTATGGGTGCCTCTGTAAAAAAATCTTTTTTTAAATAAGCAACATTGTTTCTCAGGGAATAGGCCCATAGGGGAAAAAAAAAAAAGAGAGAGAGAAAAGAGAATGGCAGGAATTTATATATAAATATACTTAACTGACCTGATTTGCCAAATATATAACATGATGCCAGTTTCCCCTCTAGTTACAGGAAGGGACCACAAATACTAATCTGCTGCCCAACTGTCCGACTCCACCCAATCTGTCCATCTCTGAGGATTACACTCTCTATTTGTTCACTTATCAAATTCTAAGTAGTTCTATATAACTAGCCAAATTTTTCTAACTTTAGTTTTTCCTGAAATTTTAAAACCTTTATACCATTAATATTAAAGCTGCCATGAATCTTACATATAGAAAACTGGAATTTTCTACTCCATAATTCAAAATAGCATGTTCTAAATATAACTGAACTAATTTCAACTGAAATTTTATAATTTTAAGCATATTTATAGCCCTGACACTCAAAATTTACAGAAAGATAACAGAACTATAAATGACACATCAATAACTCCTTGTAAATTTGGAAAAAAAAAAAAACATGCATCTTCATTATGCTATGGTATATGCAGGAAAAAAAACCTCTATGAAATGAGGGCTGAAATTTAATAAAAGCTAAAATCTATAAAATAAGCTATTCAAAAGCAAAGGTTAGATCAGTCTTCACTGTAAATGTCATTTCAAGGCATGTGTTATAAATATACCTGGAGCTAATAGCAATGTATTGCTTTAATTAGAGGGATCTAATTAGAAGGAACAAAGCCGAAGCAGACACGAGATGTCTGAAATCATCTGGTACCAATGCCATCTCTTTTCTTTATTACCTTTGTTGCTGATTCTTTGTCAAGAGGTTCGGTGTGCTAAACTGACAATAATCCCCTGTCCTGGTCGAGATCCATGTGATTTTTTTTCACTAAGCAGCAATAATAATATTCTGTAATACAAATGGTGGATGCCCCTCTTCAGTCACATCAGAAAGGAACATGATCCTAGCCTCTCCCTGGAGAGAATCAGCGCTGGTCCTTCAGGAGATGACATTCTTCCTCTGACACAGTGGACCATGAATTTCTCACAGAGTAGGGGACATGCAGACCTGGCATCATTCAATATTTTTTTTTCTTTTTAATTCCAAACTATGGCCCCTGGCAAAGGACTCTCCTCTGTCTTAAAATGAGGACAAAAAAAAACAAGTTAAAGACTAGGAGAAAACATTTGCAAATTGTAAATCTGACCAAGAACCCTTCTGGAATATATAAATAACTCTCAAAACTCAATGGTAAAAAAAAAAAAAAATCTAATTAGACAGTGGGCAAAAGACATGAAGACACATTTCATTGAGGGCAAATCAGCACATGAAAAAGGGTTCAACATCTCTAGTCCTTAGGGAAATGCAAATGAAGCTACAATGAGAGGCCGTTGAACATCTACCAGAATTGCTACAAGAGAAACAATACTGATGACACCAAATGCTGGTGAGGATGTAGAGAAACTGGATCTCTCATACACTGCTTGTGGGAGCACAAAATTGTGTAGTTACTCCAGAAAACAGCTTGATAGTTTAAAAATTAAACATACACTTCACATAAGGCCTTGCAGGAACAGTCCCAGAGTTTTGTGCCAAAGAAATGAAGACTTTGCCTGTTGTTCACACAAAACCTCTACACAACAGTTCCTAACAGCTATTTGTAATATTTGTAATAACTAAAAACTGGCAGCAAACAAACTCCTACAGTGGGTAAACAGCTACATGAACTGTTTCCAGGCCACGGAATACTACGTAGTATTCCAGGCCATGGAATACTATGCAGCAAGAAAAAGGGATAACTACTGATACATGGAACAACCTGGATAGATCTCAGAGGCATTGTGCACAGTGGAGTTGGGGGAAGCCAATCTCAACAGGTCACATACTACCTAAATCCATTTACACATTCTTGAATGAGGAAATTACAATGAGAGCAGAGATTATGAGCTGCAAGGAAGAAAGAACCGGCCAGGGAGGAGTGCCCACAGGGTATGGATGTGACCTCACAGGGGTAGCACGAAGGAGATTTTTGTGGTAAGGGAATAGTTCCGTATATTGACTGTAGTGGTGACCGCATGAAACTGCACACGTGATAAGATAATGGAGTCCTAAACACACACTTCCTGCCCGTGCCAAGTTCCCGGTTTTGATCCTGTATGACAGCTAAGATTCACCCACTGGAAGAGACGGCGAGAGTACTGTGCAGCACCTCTCTGTGCTGTTTTGACGCTTCCTATAAATATGTAATTTTTAAAATAAAGAGCTCTTTTGTTTCAAATGAAATTACCATCTAACATTACAGCCATTGACTCCTAGTATACAATATGAAAAAGTAATCTGAACTGTCATTAGTTCAGAAGTGAAGGTGAAATGTACAGTCTACCATCTCTGAGGAAGGGGTACCCAAGCAAATGAAAGAAGAATGTGATATAATGGGAAAAATCAAACAGATATCTCTATTTGCCTGCTTTAACAGAATTTATGTTCTTTTCAACCTTAAGCTACCAAGCTTCTACCCACTCTCATTATACATTAAAGAAATTCTGACACTGATTCAAATGTGGATTATCTACTATATGCACTTGTCTCTGTGGAACATAAGGATGAAGCCTAAAATAGTGTTGAAGGTTAAAGACCTACAGGGTCTGCATCCAGAAACTGGCCCAGCCACTACTACACAATCTTGGACAAGTTCCTTGTATCCTTCTTTACAGCTACTTCATCACCTATGAAATGGTAATAATGTAACAGACGTATAACATAAATATGGCTTATGTAATTACATAAATAAAACTAAAATATATTATAATCTAATCAAATCCTGTGATTAGATGAGGTAATCCACTTAACGTTTTAACCTAACAACCAGAATACACAAAGACTAAACATGTGAGCTATTTTTACCTTTCAATCTCAAAGAATTTCTGATGAATCAAGGTAGTGAGTTATACACAGTTGCCCACACAATTAACGGTCTGCACATGCCCAGTAAAGAACATTGCACAAGCAGCACATGAGGGTGATGGGAGATTAGAAGACACGGACCATTTCAGATACAACAGAATGATGCTGGCTTCGTAGAAGTGGCTCCAAAAGGATGTACAAGATTTCAATGGACAGATATGCTGGGTCTGGTCTTTCAAGTCAGTGGACGTTGCATACATGGTACTGAGAAGGGGAGAAAGTGCAAGGTATCCTCACGTGGTCCAATCTTGCAAATCGCACGGTTCAACCGAAGCTAAAGGAGGCCTGCTGGAGTTTCACAGGGCCCTGGCCTGGCCGTCGCCAAGTATTTCCCTTGCAAAGTGTCACTGTGTGTTTGAAACCATTAGTGTACTTCGTTACCTCCCGCAGCTCACCTGCTTTTGAGAGAGAATTGCTAGGACCTGGGTCAGAATGGAAATAACCAGTTCTCCTGATGAAGCAGCAAGAGCTGCACTGACCGTGATTAGAACAATGATCACACAAATTGCCAAGTTCAAACACCAAGGATTGAAGAGCCACCTGGATGGACGTAAGACACACTTTACCGACACAGGAGCTCACTGACTACTGTTCATAGATATGAACAGGCACAAGTAATGTCTAACTCTGAAAGCTGAATGATCCTTCCTCTATTCTCAGACTCAAAAAAAGCCTCGGTTTGAAATAATGGGGACAGGCCATATATAAAGCATATATAAAGCTCTTTAGGAAAAACTAGTTAAAGATGTCTAGGAGTGTTTACCAGAATAAAACTATAAAGTTTTATTCTGTATAAACTACTTTGTTTATACAAAATTTCAGAGTCAATAGCATATATTAAAAATAGAGAGGGGCACCTGGGTGGCTCAGTGGGTTAAGCTACTGCCTTCGGCTCAGGTCATGATCTCAGGGTCGTGGGATCAAGTCCCGCACCTGGCTCTCCGCTCAGCGGGGGGCCTGCTTCCCTCTCTCTCTCTCTGCCTACTTGTGATCTTTCTCTGTCAAATAAATAAATAAAATCTTTAAAAAAAAATAGAGAAAGGTCAGGTTAGTAGTTAAGAGATAATAATTTATTCTAATTTCTCCATTCCCAAGATGTGTGGAACACAATCAATATTAATTCAGGGAGATTATAAACTGGGTGTTTAGAACTAGATTGTATTATTTAGCAGAAATATCATGCAAGAGATCAGCTTCTGGAACTCAGGCATAGTGCTCAAAAGCCTTAAAAAAGTAGGTGAAAAAAAGTACAAATGAAAATAGGTAAGTTACTCAGTGTCTGGCTTAATTCTAAGGAAAAAATATATATTCTTTATATATAATAAATGTAATAAATATATAAATTTTATATTATATGTAAGTTTATACATAAATAAATATATAACATATAAGCTTTATATATTATATATAGATTTGCAGATGTCCTTCATTTAGTAATTTTATTCTCCTAAACCAAACCTCTTTGTAGTTAATATTCCGTATAGCTTTGAGTATTTTATTAGCTACTGTTTGAATTCCCCATTATATGCTACATCCTTTTACGTTATAGCACTTAATAGTCTTTTTATTATTTGAGAGAGAGAGAGAAAGGAGTAGAGAGAGAGAGAATCCTCAAGCAGACTCCCCACTGAAAGTAGAGCCCAAGGTGGCGTTCAATCCCAGGACCCTGAGATCATGACCTGAGTCAAAGTCCCCGTCCGCTGCTGAACTGAGACATCCATGCGCCCCCATTCTCCTATTTTGATATACAGATCTCAGATGTTGGGAATGGCCCTTAAACTCAACACCATCCTTGGGGCTGAAATACCAGGAGTAACCTTATCTGGGTCAGGGCTTTGAAGAGCTGTCTGGTTGGAGCTACACATCCTGGTTTGTTGGGGGCTCCCAGAAAAATCCTGCAAGCTCATTCTCTCTCCCTAAGGGCCACCAAGACCAACTGTGGGGTAAAGATTGATTTAAGGTGATTGAGCAGGGAGTGGATGGAGAGAGACTTCAAGAAGTATCAACACAGAAGGGGCTACATCTACCAGCTGTGTAGAAGAGACCTGGGGGGGTTGACTGGGGGGTACAGTGTTAAATCTTACAAGGTGGCATTTCCTACTCCAACAAGGCCACTGTGGAAGCTGGGGTCAGTAAAAGGCTTTTGTAAGTCCACAACCCAAGCCAGAGTTGGAGGGAGGAAGGACTACAGTTACTGAGAAGAGACTCTAGAACCAACACCACAAAGGACCAATACTACCAAAGAATCCAGCTCTACCCCAGCCTGAGTCACGGGGTGCTAAACTGCTTGCTTTCTCGCCTCTGCAAAAACTGAGGCTGCCAAACTTCCTTTCTAACCTTCCTTGTCTGCTGTGGAGGAAAGCAAAGGACATCCTCCTTACCCTGCGATGAGCTCGGAGAGTTTCAGACAATCCTTTTTAAGATTTTAAAGACAAATTAAGTGCAAGCGATATGTGGACCGCACACAGGTTATAAAAAGTCCAAGTCCTTAATCAGATCTCACCATACACCCGCTGGAACTGTCTGACAGCGCTGAATGTTGGAGAGCACGTGAAGCATCCGGAAGGCTCACTCACCGCTACTCAGTGTGTACCAGGGCACAATCACTTGGCAGCCTGTGGTTTAGCTGCCAAGTTTTTAAGTTCAACATATATCTACCCAATGACCCCACAAATCTACTTGTAGCTACTTCTCAAAGAGAAACAAAAACCTATGTCCACAAAAAGCCTTGTCAGTGAGTCATAATAGCCAAAAACTAGAAAGAGCCCAGATACATGATGGCAGACTATAGAAACACACTGCAGGAGAATCATGGGATACCACTTAGCAATAAAAAGAAATGTCCTATTAATACACAGAACAGCAAGAATGAACCTCAGAAATACGGTGATTGAAAGAAGCCAGACCAAAAAAAGAAAAAGCATCTGTACTTATGTAAATAGATATAGATATGTATAGAATATGTATGTATATAGATATATATATATAGTATATGATTTCAGTTATATCAAATTCTGAAATAAGCAAAACTAACCATAGTGAGAGAACCAGTCTGGTATTCCTTTCTAGGGGCAGGAGTTAGGAAGAAACAGGAGAGAACTTAGGGGCTGATGGAAATGCTCTCGAGAGCTCATATACTTCATAGTATCATTTCTCTTCCTATTGTGAAGTTCCCAATATGAGCCAGCTACTGCCTCCTGGAAACCCAAACCCCATGTCCAGCTGTTCTTGAAAGTGTCACAAATGCTGGGTGCTGGAGAGGGGAACCTAGAGATAAAGGGATAGATGGATGAACCACAAAACTTAAAGGAGTGAGGAGCTAGGTCTGCAAAAGGAAAGAAGAAGGGGTATGAGAGATATACCTTCTTCTAGCGGAATAAAAATTCTGAACAAGGGAGGGGATAACCATTCACTTTTTATGCCTGTGCAGAAGATGCTGTTCAAGTTCTAAAATATCCTAATTCCTCCCCACCAGGAACTGATGGAGATAACCCACCATATATAAAGGAAACTCACTGCAAATAACCATCAAGTTAGACAATTCACAGGTGTCACTTCTAGACCAAACCATTTAACTTCTGGAGTCTGACCCTATAGGTTTTTTATACCCTACTGTAAAGAGCATGAAAGCCTGTGTTGACACGGACATCCAGGGAATCCTGAGCCAACACTCAGAAGAAAACCACCCAGAGGTGTCACTTTGACCCCCAGCAGTCTTTGTGAATGAGTCATAAACCTCTGTGAGGACACGGAGCTACTGATGTTGTTACCGCAGCACAATCTGGACTATCCTTACTAACACAGCCCATGGTTTCTCCAACATATCTTGAAAAAAATCAAATTATTTCTTTTGACTAGATGAGTTAACAAATGTGTATTAGACATCATTTTAGGTCCATTAAAGGACCCTCTTTGAAAATAACAGGATGGAGTCCTTCCCTTCAAGGTGCTTGTGGTGTGGTAGGGTGGAAATGGCCAGCCCTGGCAATAACCTAGATCTACTCATTTGAAACAGGAGGTAGTCCCAGAGCACTATGGGGGCTAGTCCAACACATGGAGAGTGTTCTCCTCTCTAAGTTACAGTAAACAACACGTGCCCATGTTTCTGCCAGCTATCCATGTTATTTGCTAGAAAGGAAATCAAAGTTTATCAACACAGAGAAAAGACCTTCAGAATAATCCGGGGAAGTACTTCAAATTCTTCTCTACTTGCCCCATCGCCCCAGCATGTTCAGCCACACCAGAATGGAGATTTCCAGTCACACCACAATGACCATCCCACATACGGAGCTTGGAGACCCCTACCCGGCTAACATACGACACAGGGCTAAATCTACAGTTCATGGCCCCACACACTTTTTTGTGTTAACAGATGCAGGTGGCTCCTGAGTTCAGACCTGGCTTTAACAGACTTCTCCTGTCTTCTTGCACCATGAGCATTATTTCAGCGTATCACCTCATGGCAAGACATTGGTATGCTCATGGACGTGCCAGTTCTAGTCCCTCCAGGCCCATAACAGCACTGCACGTCCCTGTCTTCTCTACATTAAGGGATGGCGCTATGACTTGCCTAGGCCAAGGCACAGAGCAGAGGTGTATCGCTTCTGGGCTGTGGCCTGGAGGAGCCAGAATGTGAATGAACAAAGTATTTTTTTCCCCGTCGGTGTTTGGAAAGGCTGTGCCAAGATGGAAAAGTGTGAGCCAGGGTCCCTGGGTGACCAGATGAGTAGAAATCCACTCCCAATTCACATGGAATACCCAGAGTAACCAGGAAATAAAACTGGACTGGAGCATGTTATTGGGGGTCATTACCCAAAAATAACTTGGACAATCCTGATAGAACACTCTGTTATTTCTACACTGTTACCTTCTGCTGGCATTCTTCTTTTCTGTACCAAGATTTTAGACTGCTTTGCTTCCTGCCCCTCTTACCTTTTGTATTTAAAAAAAAAAAAAAAAGCACGACACCATCAGACAATTAGAGGATTCTTCCTTCTTCTCTAAAGACTTGACTCAGTCAGTGGACATAACTTCTACTCTTTGGTGACACTCAGCCAAAAGTTGAGTAGCTAGGTGTACTTAAACTTTTATCCAGAGAGATAGAGGGATAAGAAGAAGAAGAAAAACAACCCAGAATGAGTGGGCATGAATAGGGGTGCGCAGGTGGGAGAGACGGAGGAAGAAGTGCCCAGGGAAGGGCTCACAAGCTACACGAATGACAAGGGCTCTCGGAGTCTGCTTCATGACAGGAAGCATCCTTCCATAGTAAACTAAGACATTCTAGAGGCCTTTACAAAAGAAAATAAAGTTCAATCAGACATCCAGACAGACTCCCACAGGTATGCCCAGGGGCTGAAATCAAATCTGGCAGTGGACTCCCATGAAATCAGAGGCTTCTGCTTCCTTCTAGTACGGTTCCATTCACGCTAGTCTACTTGTAAGTAATTACCGAACGTATCTGCCTCCAAAAATACAGTCTTTCAGCTGGTCCAGGGGACAAATGAGGACAATGAAGCTTGACAGCATAGAGATAATACTGGCAGGTAATGGGAGGGCTCGTAAAATATTCATTAGTCATGTAAGTATCAAAAATACGGAGATTCGGGGCACCTCAATGACTCAGTTATTAAGTGTCTGTCTTCGGCTCAGGTCATGATCCCAGCGTCCTAGGATCCAGCCCTGCCCTGTGCTCCTTGCTCAGCGGGGTGCCTGCCTCTCCCTCTCCAGCTCCCCCTGCTTGTCTTCCCCCTCTCTCGGCTGTCTCGGTCAAATAAATAAATAAAATCTTTAAAAAAAAAAAAAAAAAAAAAAAAAATATATATATATATATATATATATATATATATAGGGATTTCATATAGATTCAGAGTTAAGGGAGCAAAAGAAAGGGAAAAAAAAAAAAAGCAACATTTTTACCAAGGAGGAGAGCTAAAACTTTGGAAAATGTTCTGTTACATGTTAAATGAAGGGAAGAGGAATATGGTTAAAAATAGAAGCTTTCAAACAATTTTCTCTTGAAAAAGACGAATGAGTTGACAAAATGTTAAGTATAATAAATGACTAAAGGTAAAAAATAGAGGTATAACAGCCTCCAGGGGGCTTTAGCCATAAAGAGTTTATTTTATTTCACTATGTGCCCTAGCCTATCTCCCCAGATTACAAAATAGTAGATGCTTAATACATGCTTAATTAATCTAGGGGTTTAAGGGGCTTACTTCAGAAACACTGTGACCTAATCAAATACCTTTGATCACTCCATGATTTTCAGTTTTAGATGTGTCTCCATGGCATTCCAACATATTTAAACTGTCTTACAAACCAAGAGAACAAATTACTACTAAAACATGATATGTCTTTTTTGTTAGTAGCTTCAGTGAAGCAAAGCTTAGATTAATTTCTCAATCCTCATTTCTCCACTGAAATATCTTCTCTAAAAGTAAAAACAGAAGTGGACCTCAAGTTCAAATTCACCGTTAATAATCCTAGTATACCTCAAGGAGAGTAAATTGATAAATAGAATAGCACACTAAGCTAAATCTCATATATAACCCCTGCATTAATCTATGGAAAAATCAAGGCATGTCATCTTTGCACATTAATTTTAGAAGCACACTTAACTGAATATTCATAAGCAGCGTACCCCGTGGTAACCTCCATAGGGCAGGACTGCTTACACAATGTCAATGGCTACACCATTTCATGAGGAATTTAGCAATACCTCATGCAAGCCACAGACAGAGAATCCTTAAAAGTTTTTAAACCCAGGGCGCCTGTGTGGCTGAGTCAGTTAAGCATCTGCCTTCGGCTCAGGTCATGATCCCGGGGTCCTGGGACTGAGCCCCACGTTGGGCTCCCTGCTCAGCAGAGAGCCTACTTCTCCTTCTCCGTCTCCCTCCCCCACTGCTTGTGTTCTTTTGCTCTCTCTGTCAAATAAATAAATAAAATCTTCAAAAATAAATAAATAAAAAATAAGAGTTCTTAAACCCTTGCACCTAAGGAGAGAGACACTTGTAAATTCAAAAAACATGAGGTCTTTAATGGTGCTTTCCCCTGCGAGGTAGAAGTCTCAGGCCTGGTAACCTACGGGATGGAGGGCTTGCTCATCCTTAAGACTTCCAAAACGGACCGTTTCTATAGAGTAATGTATCAAGTACGACTAGGGTTTTTTTGCTTATATAAGCAATGTAGGGATTTGAAAAGGTATATAAAATTCTGGAGGAAGCCAGATTGCTTTTGGGGGGCATGCCAGGCACGGTAATAAAATCAGTTCGTAAGACTTTATGACTGTGCACGGTCACATTCTGATGGGAGCTGCACTTAAGAGTGGAAATAAAGCAACACGACTACAATCAAGAATTCTGGCTTAATCCTATCAATGAGTCAACTTAGAATACAGGTAAAATGCTTAGACATTAGACTTGCGTTAGACTTAGCATCCCACATAAGATGCCCTTTAGCTCTCTTGGTCGTGTTCATTCGCCCTGTGGTAAAGGACATTATGAACACAACCATTTCAATCTCCTGACACTTGCCATACTGGAGACTTGCAAAAGTACAAGATGTCTTGAGCCTAAGAAACGAGTGCACTAGAAAGGGACAGCTCTGGATTCAGCCACCAAGAGCCAATGACAAAATGCCTGCCAATTAATTCTGCTGCGACCACGCCTCTGCTTACACGGGGAACTCGAAGACATGAGCTCAGCCCCAGTCATGCAGTGAGACTACTGAATGGCACACAGTTGGAATGTAGAGTGATGTCCAATGTTGACCTTCTCCAGTCTCAGATCTGCAACCCAGCTGAAGAGCCACGAAACCGAGAGTCAACCCTCTGCTAAGAGAGAAGGGGGAGATGGCGAAGGCTTCTCTACAATCAAAAAGGACACAGCCTGATGCGAAATCCAGGGGATTTAGGGCAGGAAACATCTTGGCAAGCAAGTCCTAAGCGAGAAAAAGCAAGTTGAAGTAAAAGCAATTAAAATAAGAGGAAACAAAAACATTTTCCCAAATAAATGGTTTTTTATTGTGTAACTACCAAATGAACACAAAATGAGAAAAAGAAAAATTAAGATAAGGGAAAATACATTCCAAGAGCATTAAGCAGTATGTGTAGGAGTTAAGCACATGCAAAACAAGATACTCTTAGATGAAACTAAAGGGGTTCGGTCTCCTCTTCCCTTTCCTCTCTGGTGTCATTCAGCTCTTAAGCCCTCTCTCACGTCAAAAGAGGCCAATATCTCTGGCTGCATTAAATACAAAAAATGTCCTCAGCAGTCATTACAAGGAGATTAGTAAGCATCAGTATTGTAAAAGATGTTGATCAGAAAGGACTCCTTAACCCAAAGGAACATCTCTAGGAGATAGGTTCCCTGACTCAAACTTCCAGGTAGCATCACCCCTACCATCATCCCGATTGTGGCCACATCCACTGAAAGGCTGATCAGTCTTGCTAAGAGCATTTTATTCATATTAATTCATTTAATCTTCACTACAACCCAGTGAAGTATCATTATATAGGTGTGAAAACAGACTGGAACAAATTACTTGTCAAAGGCTATCTGGTAGTAAGTGGCAATTCTAGGTTTCCAGAGCAGGGTGCTGGGGTCCAAGTCCATGACCTTTCCTCTACATACACCCCACGCCTCCACACTCATCAAGACACGCTGCTTCCTCAGTAAACCAGTTGTGATCCCAGGTGAAAATCCAGGGATAGTTCAGACAAGAAACAATTTAACAAGATATAATAAAGGAGAAAACACTCTCCTCTCTCCTACAGATACCAAAAGAAGTAACTTTGGGGAAACTGGGACTCTGTGGTTTAAAATGCCGGGTGTATTCCGAGAGAATACCCATTCACGCTAGTTGCCTTCTTTTTGGTTCACATTGCTGTGCAGACCGGGTCTCATCCATCTACCCCAGAAAGACCTCTTCTATGCCTTCCAAGAGGGAGTGACCAATTTTTGCCTATGCAGGGATCAGGAAGCAGGTGGCATTTCAATAGCGCCTTGAAAAAAGAAGAGCTGTCAGGCAGAGAAATATTCACTGTGACAGGTTATCTGCAATGACAGGCTGGAGAAAGCTTGAAAGAATCAGGCTGGGAGCAGAGTGTGAGCAGAAGAGGCCAGCTGGTTTCTACAGGAGGCTGCAGGTGGTATCACTTATCCGCATGAATCTACCCCGTCCTTAGTGCAATCCCTAACCTTTTAAGCTCTCCAGAAGGAATAGTAAGACAGTGCTGAACTTCCCCAGAGAGGATTCTTGGGAAAGAGGAGGACACATTTGACAAATCTGAAAGAACTACCCATTCTTTTTTTTAAAAGGGAGAAATATGTAGAAAGGTTTGGAAACAAAGACATAAAAACAAAAATAGTTGAGAGATGACACTTTAAGGGCAGGAGGAAACAGCACATATTGCACACTGATGTACCAGCAAACCCAATGCTGCTGTGGTGTGTTCCTCTCAGTCCCAGGGGAGGACTCTCAACTCTACAGTGACACAATCTGAAATGAAATGCAGACCACTGCCTGTGGGCCTTACCGCATGAGCTCATGGAAAACCCAGTTTTATGGCTCTTTACTCCATTAGCCACAGCAAGAAAAAGGGGGGGGGGGGCACCTCGTAGTTGGGGATCTTCGCAGAGCAGTGTGAATATACTCAGGAACCCCTGGAGGGCTAGGGTCTTAACTGCTGGATTCTTAACAGCTGAAGAAGTCAGGCTTAGGGGCACCTGGGTGGCTCAGTGGGTTAAGCGGCTGCCTTCAGCTCAGGTCATGATCTCAGGATCCTGGGATCGAGTCCCGAATCGGGCTCTCTGCTCAGCGGGGAGCCTGCTTCCCTCTCTCTCTCTCTGCCTGCCTCTCTGCTTACTTGTGATCTTTCTCTGTCAAATAAATAAATAAAATCTTTAATAAAAAAAAAAAAATAAGTCAGGCTTAACCAACAAGAACAACAACTGCAGGGGAGATTCTTGGCAATGGAAGTGGGGGTGCAGGGGTAGACGGTCCACGAGGAAGTCAAGAAGCCTTCAAGAGTCAGATCCATCATCTGCTGATCCAAGAGAGCACACATGAAGATTATTCAATAGTACTTGTGGCGAGTTCTGTTGCCTATGGGAATGGACCAGTGCCCACCCCGCCAAGAAGGGATTTCCTAATCCCTCAGGTCTTAATTCACTCAAAGATTCATCAAGGCTACAGAACAAACTAAGACTGCTGGTCAGCTGACTTTAAAATGGGAGAGAGTATCCATGTGGCCCCAATTTAATTACATAAGTTGCTAAAGTGAAAGAGGAAGTTGAAGAGTCAGAGATGGTGACGTGACAGGAGAGGGATTTTGAAAATGGAGGATGGACCAAGAGCTAGGGCATGCGGGCAGTCTCTGCTGGCTGGAAGAGACAAGGTAACAGATTTGACCTAGAAACTCCAGAAAGGAAAGCAGCCCTGGTTGCACCTTGATTTTAGCCCAGGGAGACAATGTTTGTCCTCTGACACGTCCAGCACCTCAGATAATTCTGTGTTAATCTGGTCCAGTGGCAGTAGATAATGCACTTACCAGCCCTCTCTCGCCATACTCCAGCAATGACAGTGTGGGAACCTGAGGGTCAACTGGGAATAAATGAGGTAAAAGGAGAAAGGCTAGTTGTACCTCTCGTCCCCTTCCGAGTGACATTCTTGGGGCAGACTTGACCTGAGTTAAGGGCATAACCATGAACTCTGAGTAAAGTTTTAAGTTTTGACTATTACACTAGACTGTATTAACTACTGACAGGAAGACACTTTAGGATTTCAAGTTGACTGGAAAAGTACTGGGATTTGTCTGCATTTCACTCAAGACCTTGGGAAGAACTATGCTCATGGAATAAATTTAAAGGGACACTGGGAAACAAAAGTGAAACTCCTGGTCAGTCATCCGCCTCAAGTCCTGCATATTCAACATGACAGCTACAAACTACCGACCAGGCATGCGAAACAGTGAACTCAAAGAAGGGTAGAGCGGGACAGATCAGAAACTTGACCCCCTGGGGCACTACTGAAAAATGCTTACATTTGAAACATAATAAACATAATGAAGACACTGAAAAGATATATAAAAATAATAAAGTAGGGAGCTAGAAGATTGTACACAGGATTTGCACACACAGAAGAGTAGGGATCTAGAAGGGCACACAAGATTTTCTTCAGCTGAACTTTGGGATTGACTGAATGTTTGTGTCCCCGCCCAAACTTCACAGGTGGAAACCTAATGCCCAATGTGATTCTTCCTCTGGAAGGAGCCTGGGTCAGGAGGGCGGAAGCCTCACAAACAGGATTAGTGCTCTCAGGAAAGAGGCCCCACAGAGTTCCCTTATCCCTTCTGCGACCATGTGAGGACACTGAAGACAGCCACCAAGGGAAAAGAGGGCCCTCACCAGATACTGAATTTGCTAGACCCATGATGCTGAACTTCCTAGCCTACCAAACTGAAAATCGCTTATAATCTGCCCAGTTTATGGCACTATTATCATTCCAGCCTGAACATACTAACACAAACTCCAAAAGGAGAGGATTTTTAGGTAATCCTGGTGAGTTGAACATAAGCATTCCTCTTGGTAACTTTCTTGTGCCTAACGCCCTGCCCCATAAAAACAAAGGGACTTAAAATTCATCACATCACACAGGGAAGTGGGAATCACCACAGATGATACAATGCAAATGGAAGGCTGAAGTCGTTCGAAGGGTAATACCTGACTTAAAGCCAAGAGAGCAGACACCTGAGCCAGTGGAGAAAGCAGCCAACAGGGAAGCAAAGACTCAGGACCTGAAGGCACCAGGTGCCTTGAAGGCTGAGGCAAGGCTTGAAAACAGAACTGGCTGACAGTCTGCAGAGGCAATCAACTCTCCCAACCTAAATGCAAAATCTGAGGTTTACTTTACAGCAAAATAAAGTAAAGGAGCCAGTGGACAGGGAATAGGTACTTTGCAACGTGGAACACAGCTGAGCAAGAGTAAACATTAAGAAATGAGGAGAAAATCTACATTAAAAATGAATAAGGCTTCTGGTCCACTGCTTACTCTAACCAATATGGACACTGGTTACCCAGGCTTATGCCTCTGAATAATGCCTCTAAGGCAGCGGTTTTCAAAGTGTGGTCCACAGACTGCAGAGGAGCCAAAAAGACTATGAAACTAAAACTATTTTCATTATGCTTTGACATTTGCCTTTTCAACTGTCGAAGTTTTCATTCATGGTACAAAGGCATGGGTGGGAAAAGCTTCTCGTTTCTTAGCAAGAATAGAAACAATGGCACACAACTGTATCACTATACTCACTGGCATTTCATATTCAGAGAATTTTAAAAAGCTAAGTTCACGTAAAGATCTTGACAGAGGAAAAATTATTAACCAACCTTTGATCACCTATCTTTTCAATATCCTATGCCACAAAATGAGAGGCATACTGCACACTGAAGAAGGAGTATGATCTCCAGGAAAAGCTACTGTTTACCATGCATGCTGAACCACGGGCCTTTTTTAACAGAACACCTTTTTCACCTCCAAAAAAAAAAAAAAAAAAGACTGGTAGAGACACCATGGTTATTCAGATGTGGATATTTGGCAGAAATTTTCTAAAGGAGCAAAACAGTGAGCCCATCACTTCAAGGATAACAACTGACAATATTCACTGCCGATGATAAAGTCAAACTTTCAAGCAAAAATTAGGATTTGGGATATGTTTGATCCATCACCATGAGCCTGACAGTTTCCCAACCTTGAAGATTTTTTCTACTTAGACTGATAGTGATATCAGCAAACATGATTTTTTGACGTAGTATAATGAAATGTGCCAATATCTGGAAGATTGGCAGAACTCAGTCAACCAGTATTTTCCAAATGACCAATGCGGGTCAAAAATGTTACAAATCCATGCATGGGTAAAAGATCCATTCAAAGGGCAAGACAAACCAATGGATTTGAAAAGTCCATTAATAGGATTTCAGATTCCATTGCAACTAACTTTTAAGAACTGGACCACTTGTTGACTTTTGGTGTAGTAGCAAAAAAATACCCACAGTTATCTGGGAAGACTATTAAGATATTCCACCATTTTCCAACCACATATCTGAGTGAGACAGATTTTTTTTTTCCTTTATTTAAAACAGCAAATTGCAACAGACTGAAAGCAAAGATAGACATGAGGATCCAGGGGTCTTCTATTAAGCTATACAGTATGAAAATTTTCAAAAATGTAAGACACTGTCACTTACCAAATTCTGTCTTGAAAAACTTTTATGTAAAGTGACTATGTTAACATAAAATGGGTTTACTACTATTATTTTTAAATGAAGTAACTATTTTCAATTTCAGTATCAAGTGTGTAAATACTGGGAGATATAACCCACACAAACAGAAGTTCTATAGCTGCACTGTCCAGTGAGAGAGTAACTAGCCTCATGTGGGGACTGAACTCTTGAAATATGACCAGTCTGAAGATCTTGAGATATGGTGTAAGTGTAAAATATACACTGGATTTCAAAGGATTTTCATTAAAAAGAATGAAAAATTTCTCAACTTCTTATACTTGATTACATGCTGAAACAGTATTTTGGATTCATGGAGTTAAGTAAAATATATTAATTTCAACCTTTTACTCTAAATGTGGCTACTAGGAAATTTAAAATCACATATATAGCTTGTATTTTTTATTTGTATTGTATTTCTATTAAATAGCATGAGTCTAGAAGGTCCTTAATAGTTTCTAATTTTAAGTGAAAGAGCCAGGAGACCAAAGTTGTAAAAACTGCTGCTGTATCGGAAAATGAACTAGTTGAAGGAAAAAAGAACAAATCTATAGACTCTGACATTTAGGAGGCCCAACGGGACACAGAATGACCCTACGGAGAAAAAACACCACCAGTCAATAAGGCCAGAACACAGATTCTCTCAAATATGAAAAGGTGGTAAGGCTCACCCTATGTGTGTGCAAATCCTCTAACATGAAGGTCAAAGACCAACACAAATAAAAATGAAAAATAAATATCCCTGTGAAAAGACAGATAGTGTAAATAGAGAAAAAACTTCAAAAAGACTTTAATATCCTCAGGGAGATGAGAATACTGCATCCACATCAAAACAGTCTTAAAAATTAACATTTATAAATCTCGGAAAATTTGAGGGCAGAAATAAATTCAATAGAAAAATAGATCTTAGGAAACATAACAGAGGGAACAGAAAAAGGGGGGGGGGGCAGATTAAGAAATTTAGAGGAGTTACTCCAGAAAGTCCAAATGCAGATCAGAAGAGTCAGAAAGAATACCTGAAAAATTGTGTGGGGGGTGGTGGTGTGTGGGGGGGTGTGGATGTGGGTGTGTTGGGGAGTGGCTGTGGGGAGAGGGGCAGAACGAGGTTACAGAAATAATGTTTCCCAAAACTGAAGAATATGTCTACAGACCTAAAAGCTCTAGCAAATTCCCCAAGTGCCACCACTTTTTAAAAAACCACACACATCATGAAATTTCATAGAATCAGAAGGGAATAAATGGAAAGGTTTATAGACACAAACTGGGGAAGGGGAGGCTTTTTCTATGATAACACTGAAAACAAAAAATAAATAAATAAATTCTCCAAAAATCTGAAGGAGAATGACCTCAACCTAGAATCTGACCTTAGTAATTAAGTGTGAAGGAAGAATAGGACATTTTCAAAGTGTCAAAAACAAAAAATCTCTCAAGAATCCTTTCTCAAAAATCTACCAGATGTGTCTGAAATATATTGAGAAGAGTACCACTAAACAAAATGAAACATTATTAAAGCCAGGAAAATAAAACATTTGTACAAGGGAAAAATTTTAATTATAGTACACTATGTGGATCAAGCTTTGAACTATATTTTACAGTCAAACGAAAATTCAGTAAAAACTGAATATTAAGAGGCGCCTGGGTGGTTCAGTCAGTTAGGCAACTGCCTTCGGCTCAGGTCATGATCCCAGAGTTCTGGGATTGAGCCCCACATTGGACTTCCTGCTCAGTGGGGAGCCTGATTCTCCCTCTCCCTCTCACTCTACTGTTCTGCCTGCCTGTGCTTTCTTGCTCTGTCAAATAAATAAAATCTTAAAAAAAAAAATGAATGTTAAAATTTGCATATTGTACACCTGAAACTATATGTCAACTAACTGGAATTTTATTTTTTTAAGTTTATGTAAGTCCTCTCTACACTCAACATGGGGATCGAACTCCCAACCCAGAGAGCTGCATGCTTTTCTGACTGAGCCAGCCAGGCACCCCTAACTAACTGGGATTTAAATAAAAACTTTAAAAAAAAATTTTTTTTAATGGAGCCACAAAGGACCCTGAATAATCAAAGCAATCTTTAGAAGAACAAAGCTTGGAGGTATCACACTTCCAGATTTCAAGATATACTACAAAGCTGAGGTAATCAGAAGAGTATGGTACTAGCACAAAAACAGACACACAGATCACTGGAAAATGAAATAAAGAGCCCAGAAATAAACCCATGCTTAAGGTCAACTAATCTCTGACAAAGGAGGCAAGAACATACAATGCCAAAAGGACAGTTTCTTCAATAAATGGTGCCAGGGAAACTGGACCAGTTTTCACACCATACACAAAAATAAACTCAAAAAAGATTAAAAACCTCAGTGTAAGACTTGAAACCATAAAACTCCTAGGGAAGCTGATGCAGCCTCTCTGGAAAACAGCATTGAGGTTCCTCAAAAAGTTGAAAATAGAGTTACCTTATCCTCCAGCAACTGCACTACTGGGTATTTATCCTAAAGATACAAATGTAGTGATCCAAAGGGGCATGTGCACCCCAATATTTATAGCAGCAATGTCCACCATAGCCAAACTATGGAAAGAACCTACATGTCCATCAACAGATGAATGGATAAAGAAGATGTGGTATATATATACAATGGAATACTATGCAGCCATCAAAAGAAACGAAATCTTGCCTTTTGCAACAACATGGATGAAACTAGAGGGTATTATGCTTAGCAAAATAAGTCAATCGGAGAAAGACAATTATCATATGATCTCCCTGATATGAGGAATTTGAGAGGCAGAGTGGGGGGTTTGGGGAGTAGGGTAGGAAAAAATGAAACAAGATGGGATCGGGAGGAAAACAAACCATAAGAGACTCTTAATTTCACAAAACAAACCGAGGGTTGCCAAGGGGAGAGGGGATATGGAGAGGGTGGCTGGGTTATGGACACTGGGGAGGGTATGTGTTATGCGGAGTGCTGTGAAGTGTGTAAGCCTGATGATTCACAGACCTGTACCCCTGGGGCAAATAATACATTATATGTAAATAAATAAATAAATAAAAATTTTTAGAGATGCAAGTGATTAGAAAAAAGAAATCCTAGGGGTGGGGAAAAACACAGGCAGTAATTTGACATCAGCCTTAGCAGCAATTTTTTATATATTTCTCCTCAGGTAAGCAACACAAAAGCAAAAAAATAAACTATTAAAAATGTATCAAAATAAAGAGTTTTTGCATATTGAAGGAAACCAGCAACAAAATAAAAAAGCGACCTAATGAATGGGAGAAGGTATATGCCAATGATATATCTGATAAGGGGTTAATATCAAATATATATAAATAATTACTAAAACTCAACACCAAAGAAGCAATGTAATTTTTTAAAGATTTTATTTAAGTAATCTCCACATCCAACATGGGGCTCAAACTCACAACCCCAAGATCAAGAGACATATGTTCTACCAATGAGGCAGCCAGGCACTCCCAAGCAATGTTATTTAAAATGGGCAGGTGGGGCATCTGAGTGGCTCAGTCAGTTAAATGTCTGCCTTCAACTCAGGTCATGATCTCAGGGTCCTGGGATGGAGTCCTCCCCAGTTAGACTCCTTGCTCAATGGGGAGCCTGCTTCTCCCTCTGTTGCTCCTTTTAATTGTACTTTCTCTCACTCTCCTGCTCTGTCAAATAAAATCTTTTAAAAAAAATAAAAATAAAAATGGGCAGGAAAATAAAATGGGCAGGGGACCCGAACAGACATTTCTTCCAAAGATGACACAGATGGCAAACATGAAAATATGCTCAACATCACTAATTAAGGAAATGTAAACCCACAATGAGAACATCTCACACCTATCAGAATAAAAAAAAAAAAAAAAAACCTATTGGCAAGGATAAAGAGAATGATTCTCATGCACTGTTGATGGGAATGTAAACTGTACAGTCACTGTGGAAAACATTATAGAGGTTCCTCAAAATATTAAAAATAGAAATACCATATGATCTAGTAATTGCGCTACTGGGTATTAACCAAAAGAAAACAAAACACTAATTTGAAAAGATACATGCACCCTTATGTTTACTTTAGCACTATTTGTAATAGCCAAGACATGGAGGCAGCCCAAGTGTCTACTAAGAGATAATGGCTGAAGATATGGCTTTGATCTCCCTCACAGGCATGCACATGTGCGTGTGTGCGTGCGCGCGCGCACACACACACACACACACACACACACAAAATTACTCAGCCATTAAAAAAAAGAATAAGATCTTGCCTTTTGCAACAATATGGATGGACCTAGAGGGTATTAGGCTAAGTGAAAGAAGTTACTCTGAGAAATACAAATACCATATGATATGTGGGATCTTAAAGCAAGACAAGTGAACAAACAAAAAGGAGAAACAGACCCATAAATACAGAGAACAAACTGATGGTTACTAGAGAGGTGGGGGTGGGTGGACGGGCCAAATGGGTGAAGGCAGTAGGAAATACAGGCTTCCAGTTATGGATTGAGTGAGTCACAGGGATAAAGGGACAGAGTCGGGAGTACAGTCAATAGTACTGTAACAGTGATATATGGTGACAGATGTTAGCTACACTTGCATTGGGCAGAGAAAAATATATAGACCTTTCCAATCACCATGTTGTACATCTGAAATTAATATAACTTTGTGTCTTAACTATACTTCAATTTTTAAAAAATGGGGTGCACCTGAGTGGCTCAACCGTTAAGCATTTGCCTTCAGCTCAGGTCATGATCCCAGGGTCCTGGGATCTAGCCCTGCATGGGGATCCCTGCTCAGCAGGAAGCCTGCTTCTCCCTCTCCCATTTCTCGTGCTTGTGCTCCCTCTCTCATTGTGTGTCTGTCAATAAATAAATAAATAAATAAGTCTTTTTTAAATAAACAAACAAACTGAATACTGATCTCACCAAAATGTTAACTAATGAAGCAGGAAGAATGGGGGTAGGTAATAGATGTGAATAGATGAAAAAAAGAAATGAAAAACAATTAAATCATTATCTACAATAGATCAACTGAAAATATCTTAAATTTTTAAATCAAGAGATTCACTCAAGCATCTTGCTACAAAATGAGAAGAAATATTTAAAGAAGTTGAAAGTGGCTGCTACTAATAGGTAAGAAAGGCTGGGCATGAAATTAGTGATATTTGTTTAAAAACTTTGGATTACATAGTTTTAAATGCCTTACTTCAATTAGTTTCAAATAAAATTTAAACATTTAAAATGATATCAAGTAACAAAAAAGGGAACATAAAGATAACTTTTAGCATTTATGAATTTTTTTAACAATACAAACCACTCTATGAAAAGCTAACTAAGACTGAAGAAATGCATTTGTAAATTGTGTGAATAAACTTTCTGTCTAATTTTTGCTTTAAATGAGACATAACTGGAAAGAAAAGACAGCCAATAATTCACCAGGAATCATAAACTGGGAACACACAGGCTAAAGTCAACATGGAGAACTATGCTGTTTGGGCTGTAGAGTTTGTTCCTGTTCTTGTTTAAAAACGGGGAAGACTGCAAAAGAATTCAGGTTATCGTCTCTTGTCAAAGCAAAAATCTGACCAGAGACTGCCTGTGTTCCACCTACGCAACAACCAACCAAAAGATGAACAGGGGCAGCTACAAAATAGTGTGCATTTCCCCATCTGCACCCCCACATATGAGAAAAAGATAAAACAAGAAGATGTCCTCTTTCAAGAATCAGAAATAGCACACATGTTCGTAGAATCTCATTGTCAAAAATGTAACAGCACATATTTATTTCTCTACATGTCCAGCCCCTGCAGTGACTGGAGTCTGAGACTCCTGGTTTAAGAGGTAATAGACTTGAAAAAAACAAACTCATTCAATTCATTGTTGCTATGTCCTGTAAGCTTGCATTTATATAGTTACCTGTTCCTTGTATTGCAAAGCTTTTTACACGTGATACATGCAGATGAGATTAAAATAAGCAGATCAGCATATTTTAAAATAACTGCATACTTTTTCCAATTTAATCTGTCTGTAACTCTATTAAGAACCTTAAAAATCTGACTGCTTCAATGTTTTCCTCATGTTACTTTTGATTTATAGGCTACATATTATAATCCTGTTCAGAGAAAAGTCTTTACAGTTTCTACCTTAGAATGGGAACGAGAAGCACTACAACTTTAAAACAAAGACTATTAGTTTTATTTACATGCCACAACACAATCTCCGAATGACCTCTGCCTTCCCAAGTAACATTTTAACTAAAGTGACAGAGAATGGAATGCCACATTAGAATTGAAAAAAGCAAGATAAAAGGTATAAATCCTAATCTACTGCTCTACATAGCATTATTCATGACAAGGGTTTCCCACTTTCTCAGACAGGGTTCAAAATGTCAGCTTTAACTATGTAGCAAATTTTAATAGGATGCTTCTAAATGGGTACCCTAAGAGGGCTACAAGGATTTCTTCATAGGGAGCACATTCAGAATGACACCAGCTACACTTCTTACCTGGCCCCAGGAGTAAAGTCTCCCCAGCCCATTTCCTTTAATCTTGGATGCATCTGGGCTGTTGCAGAGCTAACCAAGCCCCCCACAGGTCAGAAGCCAGAATAAAAATTTTGTTTTTGGTTTACAAAACATCAAAGTATGGGCAAGGCAGCCCTTGCTTAAGACCTCTCTACTCTGCTTGCAGAATTACTCTGCCTGCAAGGTGCTGTTCTACCCTCTGCGGCTGGAAGGATGGCACCAGGGAAATTTCCAACATTGCCGGAAATTGCAATGTTGGAACAGCCATTTTTATCTCAACTGTAAAATATCATTGAGGTCTTGCAGCAAATTCTCAAGCATTTATCAATTAAGTTTTATAGGATAGCAATACTGCCATGCAAATAAATACTCAAAATTGTTGGGCCGCCGTAACACCGATGGGACCAACGAGCCATATCTTATTCTCAGAACACTCAGAGGTGGGGAAACCAGGGTTTCTCCTCCCCAGATAAACAGCCTGTTGTGGAGTGGAGTAACATTCAAAGTGATTCTGTAAAGGGACAAGGGAACAAGAAGCCAGAAATATGCAGATAAACTACTTACATGGTTTCTTTCAGTTTCACACTGCAAATATGAACACCCTGATTTTATCATCTTTTAGTAATATGGCACTTTAATTCTTTCTAGATGCCATTTTCCAACTTCAAAACACTCAGCAAAATGTTTTGGAAGGACTAAAAAAGGTTGATGCTAGATACATGATGCTTTCAATTTTTAATATTCAAAATCAAAATTTTCTAAATAGATACAAAAGCCTATTTGGGAAGAAAACACCTTAAAACCATCAGTTAGGGGCACCTGGGTGGCTCAGTCCATTTTACGTCCAACTCTTGATTTTGGTTAAGGTCATGATCTCAGGGTCCTGAGACTGAGCCCTGCGTCGGGCTCCACACTGGGAATGGAGCCCGCTTGGGACTTCCTCTGCCTCTGCCCCACTGCCCCCTCCCCCATGCAAGTGCACTCTTCCACTCTCTCTAAAAAAATAAACCAAAAACAAGCAAACAAAAATCTTTCAAATTTAACTTCAGAAACAGAAGTACAAAATGTAACTTTTAAATGGTTTATCTTAAAGGAAGTGTAGCTCCAGAGCAACACAGCAGGGCGTTACCAGAACCATTATTCCAGCCTTACTAGAGTCATTTACAATATAGGGAAACAGGGTCAGATTGAGGTACACAGTCTCATGCTTTCCTTTTAAATGTTTCAAACATCTCCTTCATCCACAACATAACACATGATAACCACTGTATGATTCTTTTTTTTTTTTTAAGATTTTATTTATTTATTTGACAGAGAACATACGTAAGCAAAGAGGCAGGCAGAGAGAGAGAAGGAAAGCAGGCTCCCTGCTGAGCAGAGAGCCCGATGTGGGGCTCCATCCCAGGACCCCAAAATCATGACCAGAGCCGAAGGCAGAGGCTTTAACCCACTGAGCCACCCAGGTGCCCCAACCACTGTATTATTCTGAGAAATGTAAATTAGAGATTGAAATCCTTTCACTCAATATCATCACCATCATGCAAACACGTGTTGTGCATTGGGGGGGGGGGGGTTGTCAGGGACAACACGGGGAGTACTGAGTGGATAATGCTCCAGTCGGGGAATCATAATCGGAGTATTTCCCCGGTAAGTGTCAGCCCTATGCAATGCTTCACAATGTTCCCAGGACTCCCGAAATCTACTGAGCCAACCAACTGATTTATTTGTGCTAATAAGGAGTTATGCTTTCAGGACACATGACACCAAGAACACACCTCCTTCCAGGCATAACCATGAGAAAGTAAGACCCAGCCAACTCAGAACAATTCCATTTGGCTTGAGATTCTGGGAGCCAAGGAGCTTTCTGCTCAGCTTCACTCCCAGTGCCCTCCCGCAGGAGATGCACAGCCGCCCACACACACTAAGGGTAGAAGAATGGGAAAGGGCAGAGCTTTCCTTCCTGGGAACAAAGCCAGAGTGAAAGTTCTGGAGGCTATAAACACAGAACAGCTAGAGGAGAGCCATGGAAACCTTTTCCCCAAGCAAATGTGCTTCACTGTAAACTGTCCTTGCCCCCCTACAATATTTAGCATTGCGTTAAAGCAAGTATTTTTAAAATACACAAGCATGAGCTGTTTAAAATGCCTAAAATTAAAAACAAACAAATTCCCCCTATTGCCTGTCTACAACCACCAACCAACCACTCTTTATCACCAGATACTTAAGAAGCAGCCCACTGCTAGGGATACAGACCAGTTTACAATCTTCCCCTGGCCTGTTCTGCCAGGACTCTAAATGCAGAGATCCTTTAAGTCCCTGAAATGAAGCAGAGCATGGCACACAGAGGTGCACCTTTCTGCACAGAGGATTACGACATGTCCCAGTGGTCAAAGGGGCCCAAGTGTTAAAAAAAAAAAAAAAAAAAAAAATACCATGGCTTTCCCATAATGAAAGTTCACATTACTAGGTCACAGTTCACAGTAATCAATCCTTCTGTCATTGAATTCAGCTACCCTACAACTTCTAAGGAACAGAACACTGCGCAATGAAGAGTGAATTCGCACCTCAGAAATGGGAGACGACACCCTCCCCTTCAGTTCCCTGGGGATTCCCAACAGCTGAATGCCCCCAGGTACAGCCACTCCTGCATCCTTCCTTGCCTTGGTTCTCAAAGCCTTTGCTGCCACTGTGTTATTTTACTCATTTTATAATTTTCTGCCCTCTTTTAGCCCATTTTTCCAGACCCTTCACAGATGACAAGTAGATACACAAGCCATGATTCGTGGTCTTTTCGAGAATGTTGTTAACTTAAAATGTTAACTGGGGCCCCACGTGGCTGATAGAGTCAACCAGTCGGTTAAGACCCTAGTTCCCCTATGCACTATCCTTATCTCTACAGCTATTCCCTAACCTCTATGGGCTTCCCTGGAGTCTGTATTTCTTTTTCTTTTTTTTTTTTTTTAAGATTTTATTTATTTATTTAACAGAGAGAGCTCACAAGTAGGCAGAGAGGCAGGCAGAGAGAGTGAGAAGGAAGCAGGCTCCCTGCTGAGCAGAGAGCTTGATGCGGGACTCGATCCCAGGACCCTGAGATTATGACCTGAGCCGAAGGCAGAGGCTTAACCCACTGAGCCACCCAGGTGCCCCTGGAGTCTGTATTTCTTAGAACTTTTTAAAGGATGACATTATGGATACAAAAACCTTCCAGTTGTTGCATTTAGCAAATGCAGTGTTCCATGTATGTGGTCGCCAGCATCTTCTATAGCTTCCTTTCAGTTACTACTTTAAATTTGAGCTACCGAGCAGTATGTTTATGGACTAGCTCTCCAACTCCCTAAGATCATTATCACTTTCAATTACTAAACATGCTCAATTTAGGAACTCCCCAAAACTGAGTGGCTCTGGCCAGGAGTCTGTCTGACAGTCACCTGGTGGTAGTTCTAGCATACTAGAGTTAGCTCCTGTGTCTTGCTAACCAGTTTTTAGGTTAGAATCAAAGGGCAGGGGTATTGGAGGGTGAAGGGGGTCCAGATTCAGAAAGCACCAAGCACCCCACCACAGCCTGAACCTTATGCAGGGGTAACTTCAGGCTGTACCCAGACATTCCCCACCCCCACTCTCCAAGTCTGGACCTAAACGCACAGCTTTTACAGGGCGACAGGCATTGTGCTAAGGTCAACGGAAAGCCATCTAAAGTGGCACCACCTGTATACCAGAGGATCTCTACTGATTATCTGCAGTGGGGGCCTTCAGTGAACCTGCCATGTCTACCGGTTATGGAAAGTGGAGCCTTCCGCCCACCAGTCATCTCTACTCGTCATCGGACATGGAACCTTGTGTGTGCCCCATTAGAGATCAGAACCAGCCTTCCTACAGTCCGAGCACACATTCAGCCCCCTCAGACCCTGGAGGGCAGAGCCCTGCGGGAGGTCCCTGGGGGGAAGACCAAAGACTCCTCCAAGGGGAAAAAAAAGTCTTCTTTTTTTTTTTTTTTTAAGAGAAATGTATAAAAGAGAGAGAATGTCTGAGGCTTTAATATTTCTAAGGAAAACCATAAACACAATATAACTGCTATTACATTATTTTTTGGTTTTTTTCTTTGGAACCACATCTGAAAGAAAGATGAAGGCCTGCCGATGGCCTCCCCCAAACTGAGCGCTCTCCCCTGAGCCGGTGCACACAGGGAGGCGTTCAGAGCAGCCGCTCTACTCCCCAGGCGGCACCTTACAGGAGGAGCTCAGGAGGCCGGCATCCACCTGCTGTAGCCCTGGAACTTGCTCACAAGCTGCGGATTTCCTTGTTCTGAGAACATGGTAGAATCACATTTTACCGCCCACCTGAACTTAGGGTTCATGTGTAACTGGCAAGAGAAATGTGGGCATTTAAGAGCCAGTGCACGGATTTACACTTCCCTTGACTTTCTGTCATCAGGGAAACACGCCATGAGGTGAAGCCTCCGGCAGCGGGGGCTCGGATGGTAACGCGAGCAGATCTCCTACGGCCCACGGGGGCTGGCGGCTCGACCCAGACACAGGTGCTCCACGCCAACGAGGTTTTCAGACTGTTACCGCAGAAAACCTGAACTTTGCTGACGCCATGCCTAACTTTGAACACCAACAGGTCAGGCACAGCACTGTGGGAAAGCCAAAGACAGAAGTTAGGGAGGGCAGAAGTAGCACTGCCCTGAGCATACATGAGAAGCAGAGCCATGTGTGGGTCATGGAATGAGGTACAAAACTCCGGTTCCCACTGATTCACAACCTCCTCATGCCCTGGAGTAAAACCACTTTCTAAAAAGAGGGGGAGAGAAATCAGCCTCTCAATGACAGATGACAGCGTGAGCAGCAGTCAAGATGGAAGAGACACGAAGACAGGCAGACGGCCCAGGAGAGAGCTGAACGAGGCCATGGCGTGGATTACAGGCGCAGTCCTAGGAAATGAGGTTGGAAACTTAAGGTGCAACAGAGCATGGCTGGCCTTGAATGCCTTGACAGAAAAATGTGAACAGCAACAACAACGAAAACCATTTTATCCCAACACATTTTAGGGCATTACATATATTACTTCTGAGTTCTCACAACGCACTGGGCTAGTTGTCTCACCTGTTAGAGGGAAACTGTAACTGTAAGGGGCAGCTACGGTACACAGCCCAAAGGCACAAAGGAAGCAGGACTTGAACTCAGACAGTCTCACTCCAAGCTGTGTTGATGTAAACCACCCCACCAACACTTCCTGCCACAACCCTTACACTAATAGGTGAGGAGACCCATTTACACCTGAGGAAAGGGTGTTCCATGATTGGCATCAGGCTTCAAAAAGATTAGTTGTGCCATGTACACAATGAAACAAAGAACACTGATCTATAGGTAGAAATACCTTTTAGAAATTGCTGAAAGTAACCAGATGAAAGATATTCAGCCCCTGTAGTAAGATTATAAGCAGTAATGATGAATCAGTAACTCAGGAAGTTTGTGATAGGCTCAAAGCAATAAATGTGGGGGTGTGTGGCTGGTACAGATGGCTTCAAGCTCCTTGCTACTCCTCTCCTTAAATCGAGGCTTTCTTACAGACTCACCTGACCCCAGGGACTGTGGCAGAAATGACACTAGGTCATCAGAAACACCAAAGCTCCTGCCTGGCTCTCTTGAAACACTAGGAGCCCCAAGTCACCTTGAAAGTACAAATCCATGGCCAAGAGGCTTTGTCAAGAGAGCCCCGGGAGTACCTACAGGGGCCCTGCTGAGCCCAGCCTTTCAGTGATGTATGCCTAGGTGCCAGCCATGTGGATTAAGCCCTTAGACCAGCCACCAGCGGAATATCACCAAGTGACCCCAGGTGTCACTGCAGGGACAGTACCATTGTCCTACAGCCAAACTACGGCAAAATCTTGACCCATGGCCCATGAAATAGAATGATGTAAATTTGTTCATGTGTTTTGGAGTGCTTGGCTATGCTGCAATAGGTAACTGGAACATCACATTTATTGAAGGAACACAGACATTCACCAACTCTATCAAAATCACTGGACAGTATGCTCAGCCCCTCACTTCGTGGAATTGGAATTTGTGCACTGGCCCCAAGGACTGGCATTTTTAGCCAAGTTCTACCACCCCAAGTGCTTCTTACATTAAGGTTTAAGATTAGAATCAAAACATCTACACAGGGGCTCCTCGGTAGCGCAGTTGGTTAAGTGTGGACTCTTGATTTCCCCCTGGGTTGTGGTCTTGGGGTTGTGGGATCGAGCCCCACGATGGGCTCCACGCTCTCAAAGTCTGCCTGGGATTCTCTCTCCGCCCCCCTTGGCTCTTACACACAAGGCACTCATGCGCATGCTCTCTCTAATAAATCTTTAAAAAAAAAAAAAATGGAACTAAAAGGGTTGGTTCACCACAAAATGAGTGATACATAAAAACCTACATTGCTACTCATCTCCAACTCACTCCACAGCCATCCTGCACATTGGGTGCAGCGAGAAACACCTACTTCAGAAGCTTGCAGATGTGGCCAAACCCTAAGCCCCAGGCCCAACCAACAACTGGGAGCAATGTTTCGGTGATTCTAATAGGCAGTCAGGATTGAGACAGCCACAGGTTCACGGTTAACCATTAATACTTACTGTTTTAAAGATTCTTTATTTATTTATTTGAGTGAGAGAGAGGGAGGGAGAGAGCATAAGTGGGGGAAGAGCAGAGGGAGAGGGACAAGCAGACTCTGTGCTGAGATTAGAGCCCTACAGGGGCTCCATCGCACAGCCCTGAGATCATGATATGAGCAGGAATCAAGAGTTGGTCCTTCAAGCCAGTGAGCCACCCAGCTGCTCCAAACATTAACATGTTCCTGCTTGATGAGCAAAGAAGATATAAAAAGAAAAGTCTTCCTGGGAAATGTATCACTGAGAAGAGAAAGGTTTGGCTTGACTGCCTCAAACTACAAAGATGACCACCAGGTACCACTTGAGTAAAAGAGAGATCAGAAAGAAGTGAAAATTCTCTCCTCCCCAAAAATCTGCAATGACTTGCATATGTGTACCACTTCAATCAAACATTATTTTAAATATTTGAAATAAATTTTTTAAGTTTCTGAGCCTGTTTCAGGAAGCAGTTTAAAGCATATGAATTTCAGGAACAGATTAACATTTCAGCTTTAAATGTATCTATTGGAAAGACTGGAGGTTAAGCAGCTTTTAAAGGGAAAATTTCATTTTAAAGAAGCTTAGCTTTGGCGCTAGGGCCACTCACCACCACACAGACTATATTTTCTTCCTGAGCTAATATTAAAACTTTTTTTTCTGATATGAAGAATTCCAGAAGGAAATCTAAAGAATATTAATACTTAGAGTTAAATACAAGATATCAAAATGACCTCCACCCCTTTTGGAACAAAGCATTGCCCTTGTCCAATTCTCCTTGGTGAGGAAAAGCACTCAGAATGTCAAAGGCACAAAGAGTAGACCGTTTCCTCTGAAACAAATATTCTCTCTGAACATTGTTAATATTCAGAGATTAGAAAATGAGGTCAGTAATGATAAATACAGTCGTCTCAGCCTCATCCTCCGGGGCTGCTAAGTGAAAATGCAAATAACCAAATACCCTTCAGTAAATATTTATTACTCATCCAGCAAACAGTACCTACTATGTGCCAGGAGTAGCATATCAGGGGAAAGGAAATCGCGTGAGGATTTGCCTAGGAGAAGGCTGACTGAACGCCAGCCTATGCCCAGGTGAACAACCCCAGAAAGCTGAGTCACCCCCTAAAGGGGGAAACAGAAAGTGAAGAAAGAGCTTCCACGCCAACCCAAAGTGCAGCCCGAAGGCTGAAATGTTTTCCCAGCCCTCCTGTTGGATTTGCACTGCATGCTTCACATTCTTTTTGTGCCCAGTCCCCTTTGGAATTAGCCACAAGCAGTGGTGTGAGGAGTGAATCAGTGCCGTTTATAAAGCAAAGTGAGCAGGATATACCGAACAGGCATTTGAAGGTTCTGCACTTTTGTCAAGAGGTCGTGATTAGGACAATGACAAATATCTTAAGGCCTGATTTAAAGAAAGCCACTGAAGTTGTGAGGGTAAATTTTCAGTGTTCTTGCCATCTGTCCCTAATGGTCCTCTGGGATTCAAACAGCTCACCCGGACTCGGCAGATTACTTATTGCTACTTAATTCGCCCCAGTAGAGAAGTTAACAAATAGCAACCACTGAAATACTTTTTAGAAGAATTCCTCAAGTAATACTGGTGAATTAATCATGCCCTTCAAATTACTTCAACCACAGCTAAAATATGGTCTTTCTAAAACAAAATGTGTCATTAGGAAGTCAGATCCAGAAAAATCAAGAAAACTCTCAAAGAGGTTGACAGACAGCAAATTTAATGAAATAGGAGTTATAAAGGCATAAAAGAAAATTAACTTAGATGCCTCAGGTTATGTGATAAGGATTCAGTATTTTCAACTTTTCTGATTTAAGGACGTTTGCAGCGGCACTTCCTCATTCCCGTGCTGAGCAAGAAGGCTCTTTATTGACCACTTTAAAGGATAAATCAGAGAGCTAAATGTGTTTTCCTTAGCATTTCGGAGGATGCTGTTAACCTAACATCAGTAATACCTGTCCTGTTAACTGTTATTCTAATAGTAGAGAGAGATTTGTAATTATCTAGGTTATACAGCTTGATTTGAAGTATTTACTGAGCATCTGCTAAGAGCAAACAACAGTGTTGGTCAACGTGACCATAAAAAGTGATATAAAGACAGTTCCTTGCCATCCCCAATAGAGCTGGGGAAACTGTTTATTTTATAAAATCCAAATGACCAAATGAGTGGTTGAGACACTTTATCTACTTCTGACTTTCATGAGATATGCCATCTTCTGACCAGACTAAGAAGTTGAAAGGTTTCTGTGTATCTTTTTTAGTAATATCTCACCAACTATCAGCCCAAAGTTGTTCACACAAGAGCCCAAAATAGATTGATCTAATTTGGCCTCCCTTTTCAATAGTTAGCTGTACAGTGATGACAACTCTCCATATAGTTTGTGACAATGAGAAACAACCAGGTCAAAAAGTGGAGATTAAATCCCATGTTCTGACTATTTATTTAAAAAATACCAGTCGCACATAAGAATTCAAAATTGATGTTTTACTATTCACAGATTAGGAAGAGTGTATATAAAACTAATTCTAACATTCTACCTTCCCTTAAACTCATTACCAGATTTTCATGGTTTCTTTGTACTGCTATTTAAGGAAATTCTTGGGCAGGGTTTATAGAAAGAGACTAGAAGACTGAAAACTAAGTCAAAATGAAATGAGTTCATTTATTTTGAAGGGGACATACCCAAGTTTCCCCTAAAGAAGTTAAAAATGAAACACCTGATATTTGCATTATTTAGATTTACAAAATATTTTCATGACCAAGATCTCATTTATTCTGTCCACATGACGAAATCTGTGTTCCCACTGCACAAAACAGAATGGTAAGGTTAAAGGAGTGAATGACAAGTGACAGAGCTGAAATACAAATCCAGATTTTGTACCAAAGTGGTGCTGTTTACCCGAGACCAGAAATACCTCCCCCCAATGAAGGGATCAAAACCAATGATCTCTAGTTTTAGACTCTCCCTGACCTATAATTGGCATAATTCATCAAAAAAAGAAAAGAAAAAGGATAGCAACTAACCTCACACTACCTCCAGTAGGGCCAGAAAGACAAATAGTCACATCAACTCAATTGTAATTAACTAAACAAAGGACACATGTCCATAAATTTCTAGAATTCCTTAAGAAGAAGATAAATGTTATCTGTTCGAATAATTTCGATGAAGTCTTCTTGCCTTTGAAGCACTCAGGATTACTTCTAGAATTTGTCCTTTAATCCTCAGTGACCACAGGAATAGATAATTTTTCATCTCAATTGGAAAAACAGCATCCCAAGGATAATAGTGACAATCGTTTTCATGAAGTTTCTTAGACCTAAATTAAGCAGTTCTGAACGGCTTAGGTTTCACATTATGATTTTTTTCTTGTACGAGGAGTTCTCTATATTAAAGCACTGATTCCCAGTTTATAAAAGGAATTCATTTGGAGAAGACTATTTATTAAAAAAATATCACTCACACATAAGAATTCAAAATTCATATCACATATCATAATCATTCTTCAATTAATCAAATTTGATGAGGAATTCTAATAATGTTTCACTATTAAGTTTTTTATATATTAAAAAACAATATAGCAATCACCATCTAATGTGTAAGACCTAACCACTGCACAGATGATGTTCTAAATTTGAACTTGAAAGGAAAACCCATCAGCGTGCCTGCTTGATTTCTTTAATCTATTCATGTAGGTTAATTACCTGACACTCATTAAGATGACTCTGAGCTTCTTTAAATTTCTGACCATATTAACCTCTCCAACTAATCCTTATTAGAAAAATATTAAAGAGTGTTCATTGCTATTACAAATTGAATTTGAAATGATGAAACAATTATCAAATAAATGGAGTAGAAAACGAGGTTATATGCATGAGATGATTCAATGCATCAAATATTTTACTTCCATTATTATAAAATAAAGGTCTTAAGGTCTATATCCAGGAAATGTGCTTAAAGATCAGTCTTTGAAAGAAATCTCTCCACTCCATTCTTATCCAATAGGGGGAAAAACAAAAACTTCAAGTTCATTATTAACAGACATATTAAAAAAAATCTTATTTTAAACTAAACAGGTGGACAAAAAGATTCAACTATCTAGCTCAGTAAGTCTATATAAAACAATCACTTAATATTATAAGTCTCACATGCCCTGTAACTCATTTAGCAAATAAAATTTTAGAGACTCAGGGCACATGGGTAGCTCAGTGGGTTAAGTGGCCAACTCTTGATTTGGGCTCAGGTCATGATATCGGTATCATGGGACTAAGTCCTACATCGGGCTCCACACTGAGCTGGGAGTCAGCTTGAGATTCTCTTTCTCTCTGCCCTCCACCCACCTCCTCCCACACTCACACTCACTCTGTCTCATGCTGTCTTTCTCAAGTAAGTAAATCATTTTTTTTTTTAATGGTAGAGACTTATAAAGTACTGGTCAACATCGCAAAAGCATGAATTATGAATGAGATATTACTTTTAAAGATTTTATGTATTTATTTATTTGCCAGGGAGAGAGAGAGAGCACGAGCAGGCAGAGGGTCAGACAGAGGCCGAGAGAGAAGCAGGCTCCCCGCTGAATAAGGAGCCCATGTGGGACTCGATGCCAGGACCCTGGGATCATGATCTGAGCCAAAGGCAGTGCCTTATATGAGCCAAAGGCAGAGGTTTAACCAACTAAGCCACCCAGATATCCCTGAGATATTACTTTCAAAAACTGCAAACTCATCACTCAGTTCTAGGACAAAACAGGAAACTCACAGATAATTCCTCTATAGACAGATTTCACTTAAAAATTGTCCTGTTCCCTTCTTCAATGTATATACCATATTCTCCATACTCTGTGTGCCTTTTTTTTTAAAGATATTATGGATAGTTTTAACGACGGTATTTTGCAAATGTTCACTCACGTTATACTAGAACTACAAAGTGAAAGAACTATAAAAGTCTAAATTCAAGTAAAGGAATAAAGCAATGGAAGAAACAGGAAAAAGAGCTTCAGGGAAAAGGAGGGAAGGGATGCAGGGGATATTTACGGAAAATGATAAAGGATTAAAATCCTTAAATACAGGAAGGGTCTGTATTTGGTTCTCCCAAAAACCAAAGAAAAAACTATCTATTGCCTATTTTTTTCTTTCAAACTATAAATAGCAACAACCAAAGGGGAAACACATACAACAGAAATTAACTTCATTAGTACTGGTTTTTAAATCAAAGTAGTTGTTTTTTTGTTTTTGTTTTTGTTTTTTTAAATAATCTCTTTGCCCAATGTGGAGCTTGAACCCACAACCCCAAGGTCAACAATCACACATTCTACTGACTGAGCCAGTCAAACACAGACACCCCTGCCCCAGGACTGTTAAGCAGAGAAAATGTTTACCCCTCCACATTAACAAAAATGAAAAAAGACGGCATTCTCAAGCATGGTTGTGATTGGTATTGATTAAATATCTTACTAAATTATGTAGAAAGTCTGTACCAAACTTTTACCAACATGCACATCTACCGATTCAGTAGTCCAGTTTAAGGACTTAATCCAAGGAAATAAGGACAGCTATTCAGAAAATCTGAGGGACACGTGTTCACGGCAGAGCTGTTCATCACTGAAATATCTAGCAACCTGAATACCCCACAGTGGTGTACTGTGTCAGTAATCTGTGATGTGCACTATTGTGCGGACACACGTACACCTGCATGAACAGTTTTCTCTAATTTACCTCTCATATAAATTATATGTGCCAGGTACTGTTCCAAGCATTTTATAAATATTAATTTATTTATTCCTCATAACAACCCCATTATATGGGCATTATCATTGTCCCCAAATTAGAGATGAGAGGATTGAGACAAGAGGCTAAGCAACTTGCCCCAAGTTACACAGCAAGTAAGTAGAAGAGCCGGGCTTGGAAGCCAGGCAGTCTGGCTCCACAGAACACACACACAGACACATACAAATGTATTATCTCTTAGAGTGAGATTGTAAGATTGTCAGAACAGTATGTTTTACGTACCTATATTTTTTTCATTATCCAACTTGAACATGTATTATTCTTACAGGAAAAAGTTTGTTTTGTTTTCAAGGAGTTTATTTACTCATTTATGTATTTACTGCTCTGAGAGGAAGAAGGAGAGCTCGAAGAGGACAGGGGGTGGGGGAGACTCTCCAACAGGCTCCCCGCCGAGCACGAAGCCCAATGCAGGGCTTGATCCCATGACCCTGAGATCATGACCTGAGCCGAAATCAAGAGCTGGACGTTGACCCCACTGAGCCACCCAGGCGCCCCGAGAAGATTAACCCAGGAAATAAGTAAGAATAGAAAACGTAAAGTCTGAATCATCAGGGGAGAGATGAGAGTTGAGGTTTCCAAAAGTAGAAGTAAAGGAACTAATAGCAGACAAAAGCAGGAGGCCAAGGTCTGAACTTAATTTTTTATTTGGTAGTCTTCACTGGTAAATGTCAAATACTCTAGGAAATCTATTCATCTGTAGCTCTATCTCCCAAAGACTCTTACACATAACAGTAATTCTGCAGGACCCTAACACATGTGCTGTGATAGCAAGACACTGCCTCATATGATTTTATACACTGGATTAAACAAAGGTAAAACGATTTCTTTGCCACAAAAACATATTCAAACCTTCAGTGACTCTACCAGAGACTAACATTTCCCTACTTATTTGTCCATAAAATTATTTTCCAAAGATCTCATAATACCAACGCTGTATAAAGCGCACCCTGGAAAAAGCTGGTTTCGAACACTTCCACGCGTCCATTCAAACAATGGCCAAATGCCTGCAACGTGCCAGGCTCTCCTCCAGGCAGTGACACAAACGAAGGAAAGAGATGAGTCCTAGTTGCAGCTCACCGAGCACTGGCCCAGGGAGGACTGCGTACTCAGGGGAGCAGAGGGTCAATATCACCTGTTCCCCTGCTCAGAGACGTTCAAGAACGGAAATGAGTTTGCAAACCACATTCCCGCATGTCAGCAGTAGAATCCTATGCAGACACCGAGCTTTTCTCCACATTCTAGGGCTAAAATCACTCGTACATCACAGTTTCCAATGCCTTGGCTGGAGAAGATAAGTGGGGAAAAGAGCATTTTCAGGGGAACTCTTAGCAACAAATACGAAAACATCCACACCTGAAGACTTTTAAAGGGCTGCATTTATTAGTGAGAACTTATTCATGCGAACCTCTTATTTATCCTCTAAGCATCACTGGTTCAGAGAGCTACCAGAAAAAAACCTCCATCAGCCCCTACCCCATGGGAAAAATCATTTCCTTCTCAGCAATGAATTGTGGAGGCATCACACAATAGCATGGACTAGTGTCCTCATCACAGATCACGCGCATCACAAAAATCAAGCCAATGAATTAAGCAGGTTAATTTCCCATACCCAATTCTCCAGCCAGCTTAATTCCTTAAAAGCCTGAAATTGCTGCCTTTACACACATATAAATATAAAACACAGATATAAATGTTCTCTGCAATTATATTTCTTGCTAAGCTTCACTTACTTGAAAGATTATTTGGAGGGTGTTCTGTGTTTTTCTACGTGCTGAGGTGTTTTTGTTTTTTGGCTTTTTTGTTGTTGTTTTTTTGTTTTGTTTTTGCAATGAATGCTTCACAGGCTTTTCCACCAGGCAAACAAACCTCTAATCCTCTAAAGCCAGCAAAAGGCAGACCTTTTACGAGCAGCAGGATTCAGCCTTGAACACGGAAGTCAAATAACCATTTCATTGTCTTTCAGCTGAACAACTCAAAAAACAGGCATGTGCCATGCATTTTTTGTTTCCAGAATGACAAAGTAAAAAGGATACAAGGTGTTACTTGGAAAATAATGTTCAATAAGGTTCCATTACCACCCAGGAAACCCTGCTCCAAGACTCTCAACATCCCTACAAGGGAAAACAAGTAGGAACAAAATATACAGAAAAAGAATAAAAGATGGTTGATGATTTGAGGGGCTTGGTGGGCTGATACACAATGTTGGCAAAAATGCAAAATTCTTCACAATAAACTTTTTTTAAAAATGAAAAAGGAGGAAGTAATGGTTATTGGACAGTAAAAAGCAAAGATATTATATTCCTTATTCTGATTTAATAATTCTAAAAGTAATAATTGATGAAATTCATTCTCTATCAAAAAGCCATCACAAGACTCACAGTCTGTATTGCTTCTATGTCTTTACCCCCGGGAGTCCGAGGGCTCCACACAAGAGAACAGACCTTGCTCATAGTATCTAGGACCACACACAGCACCTGCAAATAATCAGTTGCCCAAAAAAAAGAAACAAAACAAAAACAAAAACAAAAAGTTTGCTGAATGAATTAATACAATCCTATTTCTTTGTTTCATTGCAGAATTCTAACTGAGCCCCACAGCACCGCAGTCTCTCATTTCCCTTAAAAACCAAATTCTGAGTCTCAATTTGACCAGGGCTCTCATTATCGCAAAACCTAAGACAACGCGAAAACAAGTCAAATCCTGGGAATAGACCCTCATTTGATCCACGTGTCATTACATAAAGATACGGGACTCTCAGAAACTTCATTTCCTCAGCCCCAAAATGATGAAAAGATCTTACAAAATGACTGTTTTTAATTGGATAAAATATATAAATGTTCCCACCACTTTATATGCGGCAATAATGCTTGGTCTTCTGTAAAGTGTTTCTTTCCGCCCTGCTCCTAACTTCCTTGTTCCCGCATTCCCGAGCACCACCATTCTGCAAACACGGGCAGCGATCTCACCAGCACCCAGGGGAGGCGGCAAGAGTCAAACCGTCAGCCACCGTCTTGAACACACCCCTCCTCTGTGCTGCCCATCCTTGCCACAACGCTCCAATGCCATCTCAGTGTCTCATCTGCTGAGTGTCTCATCTGCTCAGTGCTTGGCCTCGTGGGGAGATTTAGAAAGAGGAGAATTCCCAGTCGGGAGGAGAAGGGTAGGGGACAGGACAGAGACAGACTAGACTTTGCTCTCCTCTGGAAACTGCAGAGAGAGAGAGGCTGTCTTCTGGGCATCTTGGGTAGGCAGTCTGAGGGAACTTGCCCGTAGAAGCTTCCATGTCACTAAGGTACACTAGGGGCCAATCCCGCCTTTCTAGGCTGATGCAGCATCTGAGCACCCTGTATCACAAGGGCACACCTGCAAACTACGTGGGGAAATTTTCAGAGGAAGACCTTTCTGGAAGATAGACTCACAACTCTATGGAAGAGACATTTCTCTAGCCAAGTCACTGCCAGCAACACTCAGAGTTTTGCACTTAAAGACAGTGATCATGGAAGAAAATGAATGAAGACACCTGATCAGACCACCTCACCAACACCGTCATAGCTCAGGCCACTTACTTTACTTCTGGGCTATCTACACTGCAGGGTTTCAAGTGTTTGTTTGTTTGGTTTTTTTCCCCTTTATACTATATTTTCTGACTTTTTCTCCAATTATGCATGGTTTTTGTATGTCAGAAAATAAAATAACCAGCAGATCTATGTAATAGAAAAACAAACATTACTGTTGGTTAGGAAGCGTACTGATAAAATTCAGGGGGGGAAGGAAAGAGGGCGTGAGGAATTCCAAGGGTTACAGGTGACGTGCAGGGGCACTGCGATCCGAAGCAGGTCCCCTGGGGTCCCACGGCCTGGGTAGACACTGGCTCCACTACTGGTTAGATGTGGGATGCTGGACAAAATGACTTACCTCTTGCTGGTTCACCTGTAGGATGAGAATAAGAATACTTACTCAATGGATGCTTGCAGGGATTAAATCTGCCTGAGGCCTCGGTACACAACACGTGTTCCTGAACACAGCAAGTTCTCCACATATGGTCATCACTGTCACACTCTCTGGGTTCCTTCCACATCCTACTTAGAGTGAAGACCACCTAAATTCTTAGCTATTCCTGTGAGAATGTATGTTGGGTAAACTCTAAAGAACTGGAGGGGTGCCTAGGTAGCTCACTAGGTTGTGTAACTGACTCTTGATTTCGGCTCAGGTCATGATCTCAGGGCCCTGAGTTCCAGCCCCTCGTCTAGCTCCACACTTAGCAGGGAGTCCTCTTGGGATCCTTTCTCCCTCTCCCTTTGCCCTTCCCCTCCCCCAAACAAATAAATAAATCTTTTAAAAAAAAAAAAAAAAAAAGGAAGGAAGGAACAAGAAGAATCGGGGCACCTGGGTACCTCAGTCAGTTAAGTGTCCAATTCTTGATTTCAGCTCAAGTCACGATCTCCGGGTTGTGAGCTCAAGCCCCAAGCTGGGCTTCACACTGGGCATGGAGCCTCCTTAAGATTCTCTCTCTCCCTCTGCCCCTCCCTGACTCTCTCTTTCTCCCCCTCTCTTAAAACAAAACAAAACACAAAGGAACTATGCCTTCTCTGTTTCTCATCATGCTAGACAGATGCTATTATAAATATTATATTTACTGAAATGCACAAGTAAAGTTGGTAATGAATCAAAGAGCAAAACAATTATTTCGTAATGTGTACAGACCTGAGCGGAGACCTCTATCTTCCAGCACAAGCATTTGACCTCATCCCCATGTATTAACAAGGATAACTCCATAAAGTCTTATTTTAACTCCTTAGTCTTAGACTCCTTTTTGTTTATTCAGTTCTGGCCTTTGTTTCAGGGGGCAAGTCTTACAGGACAACTCCGTGACATGACAGAGTGACATCATCATAATCCGTATTGATCCTTATGACAGAGACTTGGATTTCAAGAAACAGTTAAGGCACTACTGATAAGTTATTTAGTGAAAGGTTCCCATAAGGTGATTTTCACACTAAAATACTTCGATGCCACCACTACAGTTTTACAGTAGCCTGGTCATGGTTAGCAAGTCATTACTGTTGGTTAGAAGCCATGCCTGATTCCTGACTTGTCTGATAAATGAGATGACTCCCTGTGCTAAGTATTTAACTACAAAACATAAATGAAGCCAAATAATGTCCCTCAATAGATAAACAAACAAAATGTAGTGTATCTATACTGTAGAATATTATATATAATATAAAAAATATATTTTTATATTTAAAATATAAATTATCTTTTAATTTATATTTTAAAAAATTTAAATTTTTTACAAAATATAAAAATATATTTTTTATTTTATAATAAAATATAAAATATATTTTACGTTCTATAAAATATATTTTATAAAATATATAAGATATATTTTATAAAATATATTTATATTTTATAAAATAAATTAATAGAATTTAAAAATTCTAGAATATAAAAAAGAGTGCCGATACATACTACAACACGAAGGACCTTAAAAGTGACCGCGTATTGGTTCTTTGTTTCCATTCATATGAAATGTCCAGAACAGGCGAACCTCTAGAGACAGAAAGTAGACTAGGAGTTGCCAGTGGCCAAGAAGATTAGCGATGACAGCTAAGAGGAGTGGGTTTTTGGGGGGTGCAAAAATTACTCTAAAATTGCCTGTAGTAACAGATGCACAACTCTGTGAATTTACTAAAAGGCACTGACTAGTACGTTATAAATGAGTGAATCAAAGGGTATGTAAATTATATTTCCATAAAGCTGTTATAAAGGAAAAACTGGGCATAAATCATGGAAAAGTACAAAAAATTTAAAATATTGGGGCTCCTGTGTGGCTCAGTCGGTTAAGCATCTGCCTTCAGCTCAGGTCATGATCTCAGGGTCCTGTAATCGAGTTCCATGTCCGGCTCTCTGCTCAGCAGGGAGTCTGCTTCTCTGTTTCCCTCTGTGCTCTCCTGCTCTTTCCCTTTCTCTTTCTCAAATAAGTAAAAAAAAAAAAAAAAAAAAAAAAAAAAAACTTTAAAAAATATTTAAAACAAAAATATTCTATGATGCTAACGGTGGAATAGCTGATTATTTAATCTTATTTTCATCATTGGATGTTTTAGAAAACAATTGTTATTAAAACAATTTTCAAGGGAGGTCTTCCTGTGTGTTTTTCCATGAAGAACAAAAATCACCAAAAGAACCCACATCTTTAATACAACCTGTTAAACAAATGGATGAGACATACTTTGTTTCTTCCACTAGGTCATAAAAATATCATACTTAACTCGTGCTATGGTTTCCTGGGAAAAGGAGAGCCAGCCTTTCTACTCACTGCTGAGAATATGAGTCAACTGAGCATTTTAAAAAGTACTCCAGCTTCCTAAAATGGCCGTGGTTGGACCCCTCAGATCCCTGGCCTCTGGCCATCTCCTCCATCGTCTTTACCGCAGGGGTCACTGAGGGGTCACCAGTTTCCCTCTTGCCACCCAGACAGGTCTATATTTCAACCATACCTCAATGATAATTGTCCGCCTTACTTGCTTTTCAGATCACAAAATTGCTGCATTAGTAGAAAAAAATGATATTCAAATTATCCATTATGAGAATCTTACCAAATACACGTATTTTTAAAAGACAACCTTAGCACACTAAAAGGTAGGAAACCATTATACAGTAATTTTGCATTATGCTTTCATGACAAAATGCATCATTACATATGAACATACCATTTTTAATTCACCTTGCACAGTGGTACTCCTAGAAATTAACGATGGCCCAAACAGAAAAAGTTGAGGAGTCTATCCAAATCCTGCATGCTTCGTAAAGATACTACCAGTCTCATCCAGATGCAGTTATAAAATTAAAATTCAGGAGAATCATTTTGATAACTCACCCATCCTTCCCAAGCCTGACACTTGGATACACCATTTGCTTATGAACCTAACCCCCAAGCCCCAAAGGACATTCTTTTACTATAGTATTGAGTTGGCAGCTATTGTTCTAATTTCCCTACTGATGAGCCAAACAGTTAATCTGTTTTAACACACAACACATAAAAGGTTTCATTTCAGTCCAGAAAAGAGAAAGAGACACTTATAATCACTGGGCATTCATATTTGAATGACAGCTAAACATAAAGGAACATCAGGCATGCAGCCATCTGGAAAAAAGCTGGTATTCTTTCATATTATCTGTTCTCAAACCTTTAAGACAAAAGGGTCAGAGGTTGGCCCAAGACTTCCATTTAGTAAGATGCTCATTTCAAATCCATGGCCATTAATAAACATTCTGTCAGCTCCACAATAAAAGACAATCAGCTTCCCTCTCTTCCCATTTGGTGCATTCTGAAAGATGGCTTCATAATAAACATATACATGCATACTTAGAATTACTTTATTTACCAGGATAAATTGTGTGTGCCTGCTTAGAAGTAATACTTTTTTAGTTCCAAATGAAAACGAAGCATAGTTTACGGAGTATTAATACATAGTAATTGCAACATTCATTTTAATATAAAAGACAAAGTAGGCAATCAACCTGTGCTTATTATTAAAATTGCAATTTTTCTCTGTTAAAGTTATTGAACCCCAACTGGAGATATTAAATTTGTTACAAATTCTGAAGAAAACCATAATAATAGGGAAAAAAGCTCACTGCCTATCATTAAAACAAAACCCTCTTTTGTCGTGTATATAATTTGAAAATGCCTCTTTATCCTTGTTATTTCCAGCTCCTTTCTCCACAGCTCAGCCATGAGAGTCGGGCTCTCACCATTTATATACCTAGAAGAGAGCAGGGCAAAGACCCTCCGTGACTGATCACTGGCATCAGCGTCCACATCAACAAGAATAAATGAAAGCATCCATAAGCAAAGGTGTCCATTTGCAAGCATTTTTCACAGTCACAATGAGACATGGGGAGGAAGAGACTGCCCAGGATAGTAGCTGACCAGTGGCAAACCAGAAACCAAGGTTCTGATTCCCAAAAGGAAGTCCCCATCTCCCACCAATCAGCCCATAGGACCCAATCTTTACTGTTGAAACTAGGGACCAGTTGGGATTGCTGCCCACCAGGTTTCCCATCCCCACCACCCATCCAGACAGAACACTGCTGCCTCTCTGGCCAGGGCGAGGAGACCTGGCTCAGCTCCACACACAGTCCATGGCCCTCCCAGTCTCTAAGGAGGCTGGCCTGCAGATCTGGGTCTTGGTCCCATCCCAGAGAGAAGCCCAACTAGGAGAGTCTGTAAAGCAAGCTCACAAGCTAACTTAGAGCCAGCAGGGGCTTTGCTATGGTGGTGTCACCACAGTGGAAAGAAGTTCGCTGCCTAGAGCAACCGAACATCCTGATTTTCCCAGACTATTCCCAGTTTACACTTGTGGTCCAGATATACTTATTAACAGCACCCCCCTTTTACTCCTCAAAGCGCTTTTTTAAAAAAGACTTTATTTATTTATCTGACACAGAGAGAGAGCACAAGCAGGAGGAGTGGCAGGCAGAGGGAGAAAGAGACTCCCCCCTGAGCAGGGAGTCCCACATGTGGCTCAATCCCAGGACCCTGGGATCATGACCTGAGCGGAAGGCAGACACTTAACCGACTGAGTCCCCCAGGTGCCCCTCCTCAAAGTACCTTAATCTGAATAAGTTATTCAGTTGCCCTATGTATACCTGTCTGGAGGAGCCCTGGTTTCAGTCCCTTCCCTCATCTCCATTTTCCCACATTTGAGAAATGGTCAAGGTAGACTAAGCATGACTGAAGTTCTACATGAAACAGTAACTGGGTGATAGGATTCAAAGGAAATGAAAAACACCCTCCCCTCAAAACACCCTCCTCCAACCACACTTTCATTTTCCCTGACTCCTACTCTTACCCCCTCCCCAAAAAAACAAGACAAGCACCTCCTCTAGGAAGCCCTCTCTGGATTTAGCCACCCTTCTCTTCCCAGAAAGGATATGTGCATTAGGTGTTCATCTGCTTCTCTTTCTAGAGCCCCTATATAGCTGCTGACTTACTGCCATGCACCTCCCACTACAGGGGGAGAACGTGCCTCTTAACCTTCCCATCTTCAGAACTCAGCTCAATCCCTGCCACAAAGTAGGCACTTAAATAATGTTCACAATGATTTTTCCAAGTATTTGGGGGCCAGTATGTGATAGTCCTTTAGGCCTCACTGAGCAGCAGGTAGAGTTTCATGCTGTGGACAATGAGAAACAAGAGTAAAAACCGTTTTGAGTAGAAAATGACCAGATTTGTTTTTAGAAAGATGATTTCAGCCAAAGGGCAGAAGATGGACCTGGAGACTTTCACCCTGCAAGCAAACTATCAGATAGTTTGGTAATCCCACCTTAACCTCATATTCCTTATCAAACCCACTTTCCTATTTCCTACCACTCCACTTCCTTTAGAGAACAGTGTGGAGATTCCTCAAGAAATTAAAAATAGAACTTCCCTATGACCCTGCCATTGCACTACTGGGTATTTACCCCAAAGATACAGATGTCGTGAAAAGAAGGGCCATCTGTACCCCAATGTTTATAGCAGCAATGGCCACGGTCGCCAAACTGTGGAAAGAACCAAGATGCCCTTCAACGGACCAATGGATAAGGAAGATGTGATCCATATACATTATGGAGTATTATGCCTCCATCAGAAAGGACGAATACCCAACTTTTGTAGCAACATGAACGGGACTGGAAGAGATTATGCTGAGTGAAGTAAGTCAAGCCGAGAGAGTCAATTATCATATGGTTTCACTTATTTGTGGAGCATAACAAATAGCATGGAGGACATGGGGAGATGGAGAGGAGAAGGGAGTTGGGGGAAATTGGAAGGGGAGGTGAACCATGAGAGACTATGGACTCTGAAAAACAATCCGAGGGTTTTGAAGGGGCGGGGGGTGGGAGGTCGGGGTACCAGGTGGTGGGTACTATAGAGGGCACGGATTGCATGGAGCACTGGGTGTGGTGCAAAAATAATGAATACTGTTATGCTGAAAATAAAAAATGGAAAAAAAAAAAAAGAAGTAGTACCACCTTGCACGTGTAGAACCCTTGAAGTTCTTTTTGTTTTGTTTTGACTGTCGTGTTCCTATCTCCATCTCCCATTTCATTTGGTTCTCAACCATAATCTTAGGGTAAGGAGATCACATGCCTGTTTTCTCCATGAAGAATCTCATATAGAGATGATTTACCCAAGACCACATAGCTAGTATGTTTCCATATTTCAGCTCTGAGATATGAAACAAATAGTTTAAAATTAATAATAATAATAATAATTCTCTTCCTAATACTCCCATTCTGTCAAGGCACCAACATTTTCCTTGACACCTGCACCAAAAATCATGGTCATCTGAGATTCAATTTTTTTTTTTTTTTGTCACTGATTATTTCCAACAATACTTTTGATTTTTCTTTAATTCCTTCCATTCTGATCCATCTGTCCTAAGCTGGACCTTCATGGTTCAAGGGAACATACACTCAGTGCCTAGAACCCTGAGTGATAGCTATAATGGGATTCCCAGCTTCTAGTCTCTTCCTGTGACAGGGCATTCTCAACAACCAAAACAGATTAATATGGACAAAAATATGGCCTTCGTCCAATCACACAAGTTCTAGAAAGCCTACACTGACTCCCCAGGACCCTCAACATCAAGTTCAGAGTCAACACAGTGGCATTTGAACCCTCTTGGTACCTAGGACCTCTTGATCCTATTTTGTTTATTCCATCTTCTCATTGCTGCTACCCCCCAAACTGAGTACTGATGAATCACACCAGCCTCCTTGCAAATCTGCTCCAATATCTATTCCCACATCAATATTTCTGTTCTCCATCTTAGCAGCTCTACCCCTCTTTTCCTATGAACATTTCCCATTCCTTCTGCTTCTAAAACTTTTAACCTATTTTTTCACCTAATGTCCTAATGAGATTCTGTCATATACTCTGCCCTAATTATACGACAGGAACATGTGTTGTTACCCCAACCACTGTACATGCAGCTCCTTAAGGGCAAAGAGTACAATCCAAAGCCTCCATTGGTCTCACTTGCATGAGTCCTTCCCTAAGCAATATAGTGAGGCTACATCAATACTTATCTAGTCTTACCATATTCAAATCTAATCACATCTGTGATGGTTTTTGTCTTATTTTGGGTTTTTTTTGCTTTCTTTAATATGGCATCCCAAATAGTTTGAGAAAGAAAAAAACCAAAGCCACGAGCCAACTGGAAATCACAATTGAGGAGGGATGCTGAAAGAACAGGGGATTTTTAGATTGATGTCCCAACCTTCTGTGTCCTCTGGAAACCAGAGTTTAAAGACTTCTGCATAGAAGGAGACCTGATTAGATGATTTCCAATTTTAAATATAATGATTCTAATTTTAAAAAAAGAGAAAGAAAAGAAAAATCTTTCTGCAGGGACTGTTCTTCATGGGCAGGGGGGGAATGGAATTTTTCTTCCAATTTACGTATTTTTAAAGTAAACTTGGGAATCCATTTTAAGTGATACATTTCAAGTGGGAAATGAAAAAAGCACCTTTTACTGATGTATTCTACAATAAGATTTAATTTAAAAATAAAGATTAGGAACAATTATGCAAAGTAAATGAAATTACCAAATATAATGATGCAGTGACTTTGAAAACCATGAAAGAAACCAAAAGCCCAATGGAGATATTTGCATTTCAAATACTGGGAGATGAAAGTTTCTGTAGGAACCAAAGCAAAAAATCCAGCTCTAAATAATGGTGAGGGCTTCCCTGAGATGAGTTCTTAGGATTCAGTCCTCGGGTTAAATACACAGGTTACTTGCTTACGCCAGAAGTCTCAGCATCCTCGATATTAAAAAACCATTGCGTTATTACAGGCCAGCTTTTTCTCATTCAGTATATGACAAATGGGTTCCTCTCTCTCCCACACATTCTTTAGTGTGTTCTGTGTGAAAGAATTCCAAATCTGGGGGGCACCTGGGTGGCTCAGTGGGTGAAGCCTCTGCCTTCAGCCCAGGTCATGATCTCAGGGTCCTGGGATCAAGCCCCACATCGGGCTCTCTGCCTTCTTCCCCCCATCTCTCTGCCTGCTTGTGATCTCTCTCTCTCTCTTTCAAATAAATAAATAAAATTAAAAAAAAAAAAAAAAAAAGAATTCTAAATCTGACATGACCAGGAGAGCCTACGTCCACTCGCCAAGTCTACACAACAGAAGAAGCAACCGGTTTGGGTTCTGAGGTTAGATACCAGGACTCGTTCCAGTGGGTTTTCTCCCACCTCAATCAATACCACAACAATTCTCATGCACACCCTCCCTCAGAGGATTATGAGACGTGTATGAGCAAGTAAAAAACCATCCAAGATGACCCAGGGCCTGCTCTTCTCCCTCAGAGCAAAAGAGAAAACGACTGATTATGTTTGAGCTGAATGAACTCCATTTTAGTAATTCGGGGCTTTACAGAATGAATTTAGACTCCGGTGAAGTGGCTTTCTTTGCTTTCAATCCGAAACATAAAAAGCTGCTTCTTGTATTTAAATGTCCTCATAAAGCAATCCAAATATCTTCACATTCCAATTACAGAAGAACTCCAAAGTGAGAGTGTCTATCAACACTTCCATTTATCTGTGGACAATTCATTGCCTACAATGAATAAAAATGCCATAAAGCAATTAAGGTAGATGGAAAAAAGAAAATTCAATTTTTAAAAGATTCTCTCAGTTTTAAATAATGCTGTAATCGGAGCAGAATTAACCACCATAAAACAGCTTTTTATCTTCTCTATGTCCTATAAAAGACAAGATTTATCCTATAAACATCACTCTTATGATGAGCTTTCTGGCTCTTTCATGTAAATTCTGTCTTCCCCATCTTACTGGCACACCCTCTATAGCACTGTTGTTGAACCTCCTCGTGTTTAAAAAAATAATAATTATACCCAGTCACGCACACAGTCACACAACTGTACAGGGTACGGAGAGTCAGCAGCTTCCTGAAACAAAATGTTTTCATTCTGTTTTTATAATGTGTTATAATATATATTAACATAGTATATATTATACATATTATAATATATTTATATTGTATAACACAGTCTGGGGGATTTGGTGTTGTGCCATTATCTAGCACCCTTGTATCCTTTGGAAAAAATTTGTCCCATGCTGTGGAACCCAGCGTCTCTGTTAGGACTAGACAACAGGAGTCCAGCCATCCTAAGACTATGCCATACTCACCAGCGTTCATGACATGGATTTTTTAAAAATTAGGTAAGAGTACAAAGTTTTTAGGTTTCGGGCTTTACTATATCTAATATTTACCATTAATAATTCCAATACTATGTTAAAATATAAAATCTCCCAAATACTAAAAACACTCCAATTAACTGCGGGATGACAGTCGCATCCCGAGCGGCCTCCCTGGCCAATCTCATGGCTGCGCAGAGGCGCAGATTGATGGAGGCCATGAGTCCCGGGCCTGCGCATTCTTTTTGATTACGACGGCTACCATTAACCGTACATTAATTCGAGGGAAAAGAAAGTCAGAACACATTACTGGGATCTGTAGTTGGCAATTCCAGCGAAAAGCTAGAGATGAGCAACCAATTCTAACCCTGCTCCTCCGGCTCCCTTGCTGGTAGCCTTGGGGGAAAGCACTTAATCTCTAAGTGTCTAAATAGCCTCTTTCTCAAAACAGGGGCACGCCTTCGTGTTTAATTACTCTCCCAGCAGTTCAGTGAGGTAGGCTGAGACAGACACAGGTCTTCAGAGCATGACCTACAGGAACACCAAAGGATGCTACTAGGATCAGGTGGGCGCAGGCTGTCGAAAACACCCTTGCCACCTTCGGTATCACTACCTAAAGCCCCTTTGCTATCTCCATTCATTAAAAAAGCATCAGGTATGCATGTATGATGGAATTAATCAGAAAGCCACTAGAATGAAAATATGATACTATATTTATTTTAATAACCCTCCTTTTATGACATCAGACACATTATCCAAGTCTAAAGAATGCTGCGCACTACAGGGAGCTACCGTTAGAACAGCGGGACCTGCGGCTTAGCTCCGCTGGGCGCCAAGTGCTTGGCCCATCAGGCAGAACAAATAAAATGCAGTGTACTAGAATTCCATTCTTCTTTAAAAATGCTTTAAAATTAAATACTAAAGCAAAATCTGTCATTGCATATATAGACATGGGATCATCAGGCTTCAGGTGACATATCTAGAAAGTAAGCAGTCCTCAAAGGTGCAGATATTTAAGATTCAGCACAGATAAGATTACCAATGGGTCTTTTTAAACCTATCTACATTTTAAACACAAGGTCTGTAAAGATGTAAATATGCTGAATGGGAGACAGAGATGGGCCTGAAGTAAAGCAGAAAGAGGATATTAATGAAAAGGTGCACAGCTCTATTAAACCTTTCAGTCATACTCCTTATGAAGATGGATGGAAGATATTAACTGTTTCAATATGATTATTCTTGGGGCGCCTGGCTGGCTTAGTCAGTGGACCAGGCAACTCTTGATCTTGGGGTGGTGAGTCTGAGACCCACCTTAAGTCAGAGTTTACTTAAAAAACATGATTACTCCTCAAAGGAAAAAAAAAAAAAAAGGTTCCTTCTTCTACCTGCATTTACGGAGAAACTCCCACAAGACCCTCCTTTATGAAAGCAGCATCCAAATAAATCTGCTCTAAACCCAGGACCTCAGCACATTGGAAAGACCGCAAACCTGGTCACCTGCTGGTCTGCACTGAGGTCCATCCATTCCTCCTTCCGCTCTGGAGGGAACCACACTTCCTCATTGGATTGGCCAACAGGAAGTACTGATATAAGACTAGAGCCAGTACTAGACTAGAGTACGTGGGCCAAGAAAAAAGAAGGGAGGCTACTTCTCCTTCTCCTCCTCTGCTTCAGGGGGCATTTCCAACTCTCTCTATAAGTCTCAGCTCCTGCCAGGCAGCCCTGCAGCCCTACCATGGTTCTAGCTTCCTCCCAGACATCTGTGGCATCTGAGATCCAGAAGCACCATCTGCTCCCATCATCTCCAGCCCTACGGGTGCCAGAGCTGCTTCCTGCGGCTGAGTTGCCTCACCATCTCCAGCGTGCCTCCTCAGCTCTTGCATCATCTCTGTGGACAATGCACTGTCTTAAACTCCCTTTGTTTATAAGGCTTGGAGTGGTTTCTAGACCCCGAGCTAAGAGTCGAGAGGCTTTTGTTTATTTAATCCTGTCTCTGCTCTTAAAACCATGTGACCTTGGAAAACTTCACAATCTCTCTAGACATGAGTTTCTTCATCTAAATCTGAGGGACTGGAGAACTTATAAAATCCCAGTGTCCAGGTCATCCCCCAGACTGATTTAATCAGAACATCTGAGGGAGGGAACGAGGCAACACTATTTTTTAAAATTTCCCCAGATGGTTCCAGTGTACAGCAAAGTTTGGAAACAACTTCACTAGAAATTGGGATATGAGCTCATGTGTTCTTGTATTTTCTAGAATATTCCAGGGCAGTAAGTTTAGAGTAAGAATAGCACATTGTCAGAAGTCAGCTTGTTCTTTGTACTTGTGGGCTCTCAACGAATTCTTTAATTTTACCTTTTACTTGTAAGCAATATGTACCCTTAATCCATGTAAAGTATTATACTCAATGTCTAAATATATAATTATCAAACAAATTTCCAGTAGCAAGACTGGCAAGTCATATAATAACCACCTTCAGGAAATGGCCTGAGACTAAGTTCCAAAGATCCCTCGGGCAAGGTCAGGCCTTATAACCTCACCTTCAACCTTTCCTACTAGAACCTCCTACTGCAGCTGCCTTCTACCTACCTGACTCTAGTTTCCTCTGTCTGCTCTCTTAGATAGCAGAACTCAACTCCCCTGGGTACACACCAACCACCTCTGCCTTAAATCTAATTCCATGAACTACATATTCTTGGTGCCAGCCTTGGCTTACTTCACAGGCCTCACCTCCCCTAACTTCTGGTCTGCTTGGAACCCTTACCAACCTCTCCCAGCACTGCTCATCAATGAGCTCACTGGGAACTTTGGCAAACAGGTCCTCACCAGTAGTGACACGCCACAGTGGAAGAAAATTAGCCCCGGAAATGTGGGTGCCTCAGTCTGAACAAGGTTGAATGATGGGACAAGTTTGCACTGCTGCTTTTCATCAAAGAGAAATTTGATCAACCCATGAAAAGAATGTTTTAAAACCACAAATAATGACAATTTGATTGTGATTCAGCGTATCTGGGGTGGACCAGAATTCTCACCTCATGCACGTGGTCCTCAGACCACACGGAAGGAAGCACGTCACGAGTACGCACTGTGTTGCCTTCAATGAAGCAAATGGCATCTCTATGGATACACAGATACTCCTGTTAAGTGCTTCCTGCAAAATGCGTAAACACCTTCCTTTCACAATTAAGTACAGAAGGGACTTGGCTAGCAAAGGGATCTGGGAGAACAGAGTAGGGGTATGGGGTGGGGAGGAGCTTCCCCATTATCCAAGCCTGGTTCACAGGCTCAAATCCATAAACTCATCTGTGTATTCTAACCATCCTGTGGAAGAGAAACCCTGAGGGAGGGCTCACTGCTTACTCTTAGAACCCTTAGGGATCCAGGAATGATAAGAAGAAACAGCAACAGCACGATGATAATGACAACAACAACAAAATTAAAAGACACTACAATCCATTTTCACTCCGACTTGGAAAGGAGTTCTGAACACGCCACTTTGGCATATGGATTATTCTGAGTTAAATAAAGACACTTGGGAAATAGCAGGTGCAAGAAAGGACATGCTGGCCCTCCTTTTTATTCCTGAGAGCAGGAGATAAAACTCCCATATAAAAGATGTCCTCTCTGAACCCAGAGAAAGGAAGACATTCTATCACCAGAGATGAGCAGTCAAGTCAAAAGAAATCTGTAAAACAAACCTTGTTAAATAATCCCTTACCTTCCTAGTCACCTCTCCACAACTGACCACCCCTCACCCAAACCTGTTTGTCTCATCAATTCTCCATAAATTTATTGGTTTTTTAAAAAAATTTTTTATTTAAAATGTATAAATACTTTCTGCTCTGGTCACTTTTTTGGGTCTTCATTCTCTTGTGAGTGCTCCCATGTGCACGTAAAAATGAATAAAAATGCGTCTGCTTTTCTCCTTTTAACGTGTCTGTCAGTTTAATCTGTAGACTCATCCAAAAACCCTAACAGGGAAAAGGAGAATGTTTCCTCTACACTTGTTTACCCTCTTTCTTAACAGTTAAGGCAAAAAAAAAAAAAAAAAAAAAAAAAATCCTAATCTGAGAAATAAATCAAAGATAAAAAGCAAATATTTACCTTCCCTGAAGAAAAAAAGCAAGTCAAAAGTGCTAGGGAAAATTCTCTCACCCTACCTGGAAGGCACACTTGGCTGTGTTCACATATGTGCTATAGACAGACCACAGCAAGGGCAGTCTTACACTTAGCAAATGTAACTAGGTGGACATGAATGATGAAAATAAACTTCTCTTTGGAATCACCCAAGAGTAGAGCAAAAAGAAACCTTAGAAAGTGTCTGGTTATGTGGGGACATGTGTTTAAGCAACTTGTGCAGAGCTGTAAGGATTTCGGGAATACCACCAGGCATTCAGGGTAAGTCAAGGCTACAAGCTACCTCTACGTTCCCTCAAGATAGAAAACCATGAGGAGAAAAGGCCATGTTCACTGAGCTCCTTCTAAGTACAAAGCCATTTACGCGCATTGTCTTATTTGAAACTCTCAACATCTTTACACTCTAAGTTTTATTATACCCACTTACAAGTTGGGAAATGATCTCAGATGCCTTAAATAATCTCACCCATGATCATAGGGTTGGGAAGTAGCAAGTGGGATTGGAGCTTAGGTAAATGCAATTCCAAGTCAGCTCCCCCATCAAGACCTTTGTAGGCTGCACCCAGACTACCTAGATTTCAAACCCAGTCCCCAGCTTACTAGCTGTGTAAACTTGGGCAAGATAGCTCACTTTTTTTTGTGCCTCAGTTGTTGCATGCTTAATATGGGAATAATAATAGCACCAATTTCAGAGTTCTTGTGGTGATTGAATGAATGGATCCATATAAAGCCTTTACAGAGTTCAGTTTACCTGGGAGACAGTAGGCACTCCAGACATGGGCTATCAGACCTAGAAGCCCTCCCTAATCCTGCTCCCCAAATAACTAGTTCCTATTTTCCATACTTCTCCACCAGAGTTCATTTTTTCCAACTATTTTGCCTTTCTCCACTGAGAAGGTTTGGGTTTTGGTGTTTTAATAAAAATCCACATAACCACTCAACTTCAACATTTTAGTTGTAATTATAAAGCATCTATTAACATATAAGAAGAACACAGCAAGGCTTTAATAACTGTGGAATAAAAAGTAAAGAAGGTAGAAAAATGGGACATGATTTACTGGTAAATACAATTCAGCATCTCAAACCTCATTTAGGAGATGAGACGACCTCAGAAGGAGTAGGCCTGCATTAGAGCAGAGTACAAATCCTGACCGCAGAGCTCAGACAACTAGCAGGGGGGCTAATTTCAGCGTCTCCAAACCTGTCTCCTAATTAAACTAATTAGTTTAAAATAGATTGGACTTCTTGTGTAGTCCATGGCTTGACAAAATATACTAGAATATATCTATTGGCTTGCATTTTTTAGAATTAGGGATTTTAACTCTAATATGCAATCGTATAAGTTTAGTAAGGGAAATAAGGCTTTTCAAAGCAGAATAATTATTCTGCTTAAATCTGAAGCTCTTCTGATAGAAATGTCATCTGTTTTCCAGATGAGTACTGCAGTTTAAAAATGTACCTTAACAAAAGATACTTTTGCTTCCTAAATTTGTGATTTCTGTTACCCCATTCCTTTCTACAGAAGGGAAATCATTCTGTGTGTCACACAGGTTGTTAGTACAGGATTTGACAAGATCACAGTCTGTCTTAGGGTACCCCATTCACTCCCCCTAGGGGCCATGATCCCACCACATTCTGTAAATTAATAGGATCAGGTGTGAACAATACTCAAAGAGTATATTTTTAAGAGAACAGGTAGACCAAAATAAGACCTAGGAAGTAGAAATGTATACATTAACCTACATTTCAGACCCAAGGTGATGGCCAGCATGGCAAAATGTTCCCTTGCCCAAAGTGAAGTTATTTGCTTATGTTTGCTATGTTTTCCAATACAATACTTCCAAAATTCCCTATGCTTTGATATACCTCTGTGGCTAGGGACAGAGAACAGAGAAAAGAAAAGCCACAACAAGGCTGCAGAAGTTCATCAGTATCAGAAGATGATAGTAGAGCCTTGAGTATGGCTCTGTGCATGTGAGTCATGAGGAAGAATAGAGACGCACCCTCATTGAGGCAGCAAGGGACTGGCCGCCATCTTGCTGCTTCACCCAGGAGACTGACTCTGGATGAGAGGGAAACACACAGATTTGAAAGGTAGGGTGTTAGCAGAGGACAGAGGATGAAGCAAAATAGAGGAAGTACTCCCCAGAACTAAAGGCTGCCTCCTAGCCCCTCCTTCTTGGGGGCTCATGAACATTCTGCTCTACCTCTTCTCCCTCTGCTTTTCACAGCCACTACCATACTTAATGGTTCCCATGTCTGCTTTTTGCTCCAGAGTCTAGACTATGAACCTCTCCAGGTCAATGACTGGCTTTCTGTAAACGCGGGATGAATGAATGAACAAGTAAGGGAGGGAGCAGAATTCTCTTTGAGCTTCCATAGGTCAAATCACACATATCTCTTATAAGGAAGTAACTTTAGAGAAGAGTCACCTCAAGAAAACACAAATAAATGTCAAGAACTTTCTGATACACTATTAACTTGTTACTTCCCCAACCAAAACATGGATTTCAATTATTGTCATGTGGATGGACATGGGGATAAAGTCCAAAATCGGAGAAAAAAGTGTACAGTAATCTTAGCAATTATGGTAAAGCAAGGAAAGAGGCCTCTTCCCCCTCTAATCCCTCACCCCTGCCCTGGGGCTACTACCATGGAAGGGGAGGAAGAGATGTTGCTATATTCTCACGGCTCATCTCAAAAGTTACTGATTCCAGGTGAATTTGACCTTGACTCGAAAGAGTTGGAAGAAAGCTTTGTGGTAATAATTCCCATTTGTTTAGTCTGTCGTTGCACTTCCATACTTAACTGCCCCAATTAATCACTTCAGCCAGTTCAACTTAAATCACCCTTCTCCGAGTTTTCAGGTCACAACATTTCCAAGAATTTCTATGAGACCAAGTATAACAGAGCCAGTTTTCTTCTTTAAAAAGTCCTAATTTGCTCCTCTTTAATGGAGCAGAAAGCTGCATCAAAGGCATTTCCTCCAGAGTCGCAGCATAGCTCTGCTCACATCAATCCCTGGTCACAAAGGAACCACCAAGACTAAACCATGAAGGACTGCTGCCCAGGGCTGTCTGCGGCCACAGGAGCCCCAGGAGCCCTGGGATGGACGGTAGGCCTTGGTGTGTCTGTTTTCCAGACTGTGAAGGTTATCCTAACACCAACCCCAGGAGATTGCTGTGAGAATTAAATGAGTTCATCATAAAGCTGCTAGACGAGTGAGTGCCTCACAGACGAAGCTATTCAATACCCCGTAGCCATGATCCTCACAGCGATAATGATCTCTGTCCATCTCCCCTTTCCCAGCATGTCCTAAAATGCCACACTCTTGCCTAGACTGGTATTTGACTTGGACTACTCCTAAGTTTCTCTTAAAACAAGATCCAGTTCAAAGGCCAACCCCTGCCTCACAGCCCGTCCCACCTTGGGTCCCACTCTTAGGGACAGATGCCCACTCCTCGGCACTTCTACGGTCCCAAGTCTGCAGGTTTACTGTGACACTTTTTGCCCTGTTACCTGAGCCAATCATGTGTTCCCAGATTATGACCACTCTCATGGAATAAACTTCTCCAAACTTCCCTAGACTAGTGCATATGCTGAGTTCTTAACCATGATCAGGAATCTATCAGGACAAAAATGTTGTATTTTTAATTCCTTAGGTGAAAAGGCCAGACTTCAAAGACACACTTTGAATTTTTATGGCCTGTTCACTCCTTAAGGTTTTGCATCATTGAAAATGGGGATGAAAAATCAAGCACCCAAATATTACATCATTATAATAAACTAGTTTAGATCTTTCTCATGAGACAAGAATTACTCATGCTCTTACCTCTTCAGTAAGTACATTCCCTGCTGTGTTCTGAATCCTGGCAGAAGTGATCTTTTATGAAGTCACTCTCATAACACCATGCACACCAAAAATTATGCACAAAGAAGTGTTCACCACACAGTGTCCAGAGACACACACTCCATATAGGATTTCAAAGTCAGCTATGAATGGACTTTAAGAGATCATCTACCTACATTCCAGAAGGGGAAAGGTCCTTTGACCTGAAATTGGGGATTCTAGGAGATCACTCGAACACCACATTAAAAATAAGAATGGATGCCACTCACAGATCAGGGCTCTGTAAGTCAAGACCCTCCCTACTGTAAGTTTCATAACAGCTCTACTCCTTTTTCTTTTCCCACTTCATAATTTTAAACTAAAGGAAGTGATTTCTCCAGAAAAGAAAAGAAGAGAAAAGAAAAGAAAAAAAAAGGAAAAAAGAAAAAGAAAAAGCACTACTCAAAATACTGTATGGTTTCTCAGTCTCAGCACTACTGATATTTGGGGCTAATAATCCTTTTTTGTGAGGGAGTTGTCATCTGCCATGTCAGGGGTTTAGCCGAACCCCTGGCCTCTACCTAGTAGATATCAACAGTAGCCTCTCACTAGTGGTGACAACCAGAAATGTCTGTAGACACTGCAGTGTCCCTGGGGGGGGTCAAAGGTCAAAGCCACCCCCAACTGAGAACCACTGATCTAAACAAACCATCACTCTTTGATCACTATCATTTTAAATCCCCTTTAAGAACTGGAGGAAAGGGGCACCTCCGTGGCTCAGTGGTTTAGTGGTTTAAGCCTCTGCCTTCGGCTCAGGTCATGATCTCAGGGTCCTGGGATCGAGCCCCGCATCGAGCTCTCTGCTCAGCAGGGAGCCTGCTTCCCCCTCTCTCTCTGCCTCTCTGCCTACTTGTGGTCTCTGTCTGTCAAATAAATAAATCTTTAAAAAGAAAATAAAATTAATAAAATTAAATAAAATTTAAAAAAAAAAAAAAGAACTGGAGGAAATACAACCCTGGGAAAACAGATGTTGACACAGAAAACCTAGGTTCAAATCCCCTCTACTCAAGGGTCACTGCACAACATGGGTCAGCAGCCCAGCCCTGCCACCCGGGTGACCCTGGACTAGTCACTAACCTGGAGGTCTCAGGTTCCTCACCCGGAAATAGTGATAATCAAGGATGCCTGGGTAGCTCAGTCGGCTGAGCAATGTCATGATCTCAGGGCCATGGGACAGAGCCCCGCACTGGGTTCTGCACTGTCTGGAGACTGCTTGAGATTCTCTCTCTCCCTCTTCCTCCCCCTCTACCCCTCGCCCTATTCATGCATGTGTTCGTACTCCCTCCCTTCCTCGCTCTAAAATAAATAAATCTTTAAAAATGCTAAAATAAATAATCTTTTACTGAGGGTTGCTGGGGGGGAGGGGGGAGGGAGAGGGGGGTGGGGTTCTGGACATTGGGGAGGGTATGTGCTATGGTGAGTGCTGTGAGGTGTGTAAAGCTGGCGATTCACAGACCTGTACCCCTGGGGATAAAAATACATTATATGTTTATTAAAAATAAATAATCTTATAAAATTAAAAAATGAATAGTGATGCATAAATGCTTCATGAAATTTTGTGAGGATTAAATAACTTAACAATGTCAAGTATTTACAACACGTCTGGTATGTTGTAAGCACTCAGCAAATGTCAGCTACTGCTATCGCCGTATTCCTTAAGCTCTCTTATGCCTTGGTTTCCTCATCTTTAGATTAGAGAGAGAAAATTGGAAGCCATTTATTTTTTTCAAAAATTAAATGAAATAATACAATAAAGCAAATGGCATGGAGTCTGGCAGACAGTAAGTATAATATTGGTTAGTGCTAGCCTTCATTTTAAGCATATATAAATCAAGTACTTTGATTTCTGTAGAACTAATATAACACACTGTGATCAATTTATAAAGGCCACCTAACCCATCCCAGTTCAAGAAAAAGAATGATTCATGACCTGGAAAAAAAATTATATATATGAACATTTATAAGATATGTATGTATAATGGTGTGTTGAGTTTTATTTCAAACTCTAATTTCGTCTTGTTAGTATTGTCAAGCAAGTGCCTTAACTCAACACAAAAGGAAAAAATCCATATAAAAAGCTCCTGCAACAGAATTGCTCTCTATATATTAGTACTTTTTTTTAAAGATTTATTTATGTATTTGACAGACAGAGATTACAAGTAGGCAGAGAGGTAGGCAGAGAGAGAGAGGAGGAAGCAGACTCCCCGCAGAGCAGAGAGCCCGATGAGGGGCTCGATCCCAGGACCCTGGGATCATGACCTGAGCCGAAGGCAGAGGCTTTAACCCACTGAGCCACCCAGGTTCCCCTATATATTAGTTCTATTTCTTATTGTTATTATGATCCATGACAGATGACTACAACTCAATCATGACTATTGCCCAAATACACCACTTGGAAAAGCAGAGGAGAGCTCACAGATAACTCATCAACACTGTCACCACCAGGGGAAACCAAATAGGTGAATGGGGGTAAGAACCTGACATACATACTGTGGAAAAGCATCACTGCTTATTCCATTATATAAAGTAGATGCCCACTTACACACGCACATGCACGCATGTACACACACACACCCGTTGCTGTCATGTTGAGAGGCACTGGCTTATAGCATCAGCTTCAGATATGCAGAAGTAACACTCTGTTACTACGTATTATTGAAGGATAACTGACATAAACTGTTATGTTAGTTTCCAGTGTATAAAACGGACTTGGTAATTTTATTCATTGCTCCCTGTTCACTACATAAGCATAGTCCCTACCTGTGGCCTTACAATTTTATTACAAAGCTGTTGACTCTGCTGCACGTTTCAGCCCTGTGACGTGTAACTGGATGTACGTCCTGGTTAATCCCCTTCATCTGGTTCACTCATTACCGCCCCCCACCGCTTCCCCTTTGGCAACCACTAGTTGTTCTCTGTACTTAAGGGTATATTTTTTTATTTTTTCACTTGCATTGTTTTTATATGCCACATATAAGCAAAGTCATGCAGTACTGGTCTTTGTCTGACTTATTTCACTTAGCAAAATACCCTCTAGATCCAATCATAGTGTTGTAAATAGCAAAATTTCATTCTTTTCCATGCCTGAGCAATATTGCATTGTATCTATACACCACATCTCCTTCACCCATTCATCAATCAGTGGACACTAGGGTTGCTTCCATATCTTGGCTAGTATAAACAAGCATGGGAGTGTATATATCTTTTCAAATTAGTGATTTGTCTTCTTTGGGTAAACATCCAGTATATCACTAAATCATGTGGCATTTCTGTTTTTAATGTTTTAAGGAACCTCCATACTGGTCTCTACCATAGTTAAAACCAATTTACATTCCCACCAACATTGCATGAGGGTTCTCTTTCCTCCAAATTTTTCACAAGATTTTATTTATTTATTTGTCAGAGAAGGCAAGCAAGCACAAGCGGGGAGCGTGGCGACAGAGGAGGCAGAGGGAGACGCAGGCTCCCAGCAGAGAAGGAACCCAGTACAGGACTCACCTGAGCTGAAGGCAGATACTTAACCAACTGAGCCACCCAGGTAGCCCATTTTTTTCTCCACATTTCTTGTCTTTTTGATACTCTGCCAAGTATGAAGTGGTATCTCAGTGTGGTTTTGATTTGCATTTCCCTGATGATTAATGATATTGAGCATCTTTTCATGTGGTTGTTGCCCATCTGCAGGTCTCGTTTGAAAAAAATATCTGTTCAAGAATCTGCCTATTTTTAATTAGATTTTTTGATGTTGAGTTATACAAGTTCTTTACATATTTTGAATATTAACTCCTTATTGGATATATCACTTGTGAGTATCTTCTCCCATTTGCTAGGTTTCCTTTTTGTTTAGTATGATGTCATATTTTACATCTTTTATTGAGTATCCTGTGTAAAAGCTTTTTATTTTGATGGGAGTCCTCTAATAGTTTATCTTTGCTTTTGTTTCCCTTGTCTGAGGAGTCATACCCATAAATGTTATTAAGGCCAATGTCCAAGAGATTACTGTCTATGTCTTCTTTTAAGATTTTTATGGTCTTAGGTCTCACATTCATGTCCTTAATTCCTTAATTTGTTTTGAGGTTGTGTGTGTACGTGTGTGTGTGTGTCGTATAAGAAAATGGGCTAGTTTCATTCTTTTGCATGTAGCTGCCCAGTTTCCCAACACCACTAATTAAAAACACTCTATTTTTCCCATTGCATATTCTTCCTTTGTCATAAATTAATTGACAATATAGATATGGATTATTTCTGGGCTCTCTATTCTGTTCTATTGAGCTATGTGTCTATTTTTCTGTTGGTACCACACTGTTTCGATTACTATAGCTTTGTAGTATATCTTGAAATTTGGGAGTATGATACTTCCAATTTTGTTCTTTCTTACAATTGCTTTGACTGAGGTCTTTCATGGTTCCATATAAGTTTTTACATTATTTATTCTAGTTCAGTGAAAAATTATGTTGGTATTTTGATAGGGATGGCACTGAATCTATAAATTGCTTTGTGTAGTGTGGGCATTTTAACAATATTACTTCTTCCAATCCATGAGCATGGTGTACCTTTCCACTTGTCTATGTTGTTTTCAATTTCTTTATCAACGTTTCATAGCCTTCAGAATACACGTCTTTCACATCCTTGGCTAAATTTAATCCTAAGTATTTTATTTTTTTTTGGTGCAGTTGTAAATGGAACAATTTCCTTAATTTCTCTTTCTGTCATGTCATTATTAAGATGCAGCAATGCAACAGATTTCTCTATACTGATTTTTTATCTCATGACTTTACTGAATTCATTTATTGCTTCTAACAGTTTTCTGGTGGCATCTTTAGGATCTTCTATATAGAGTGTCATGACATCTTCCGATAGTGACAGTTTTACTTCTTCCATACCAATTTGGATGCCTTTTCTTTCTTTTTCTTGGCTGACTGCTATGACTAATAGGATTTACAGTACTATGTTGAGTAAAAGTGGCAAGAGTGGATGTCTTTGTCTTATTCCTGATCTTAGAGGAACTTAGTTTTTCACCACTAAGTATGCTGTTAACTGTGGGTATATTATATATGGTCTTTATTATGTTGAGGTATGTTCCCCTAAACCCACTTTGTTAAGAGTTTTTATCCCAAACAGATGTTGAATTCCGTCAAATGTTTTCTCTGTATCTATGGAGATGACCATATGATTTTTATCCTTCATTTTGTTAAAGTGGTGTATCACACTGATTTATTTGCAAATATTTAACCATTCTTACACTGGAATAAATTCTTACCTTGGAATAAATCCCATTTGATCACAGTGAACGACACTTTTAATGTTCTGCTGAATGCAGTATGGAATAACTTGCTGAGGATTTTTAGGTCTATGTTCATCAGGGATAGAGGTCTGTAGAATCTTTTTCTGCTTTTGATATTAGGGTAATATGGTGGCCTTGTGGAATGTATTAAGAAGCTTTCTTTCCTCTTCTATTTTTTGGAATAATTTGAGAATAGGTATTAATTCTTTAAATGTTTGGTAGAATTCACGTGTGAATCCATCTGGCCCTGGACTTTTGTTTGTTGGGACTTTTTTTTTTTTTTTTAAGATTTTATTTACTTATTTGACAGAGAGAGAGAGAGATCACAAGTTGGCAGAGAGGCAGGCAGAGAAAGAGGGGGAAGCAGGCTCCCCGCTGAGCAGAGAGCCCGATGCAGGGCTCGATCCCAGGAACCTGAGATCATGACCTGAGCCAAAGGCAGAGGCTTAACCCACTGAGCCACCCAGGCGCCCCTGTTGGGACTTTTTTGATTACCAATTCAACTTCATTACTAGTATTGGTTTATTTCTATTTTCTATTTCTTCCTGATTCCATTTTGGAAGATTGCATATTTCTACAAATTTATCCATTTCTTCTAGATTGTTCAGCTGTTGGCAAGTAATTTTGCTGGCATATAATTTTATCTTTGTTGGCAAAGAATATAATATTATTTTATAATTCTTTGTATTTCTGTGATATCAACTATTATTTCTCCTCCTTCATTTCTGATTTTTTTTTTTTTTTTGAGTCCTGTCTCACTTTTTTCTTGATGAGTCTGGCTAAAGGTAGTTCAATTTTGTTTATCTTTTCAAAGAACAAGCTCCTGGTTTCATTGATTTCTTTTTAGTCGATTTCATTTATTTATTTATTTCTTCTCTAACCTTTATTATTTCCTTCCTCCTACTAACTTCAGCTTTGTTTTTTTTTAATTCCTTTAGGTGTAAGGTTACGTTTTTTGAGATTTTTTCTATTCCTTGAGAAAGGTCTGTGTTCTTATAAACCACCCTCTTAGAAATGCCTTTGCTGGGGTAACTGGGTGGCTCAGTCATTAAGCATCTGCCATTAGCTCAGGTCATGATCCCAGGGTCCTGGGATCAAGCCAGGAATTGGGCTCCCACCTTAGTGGGAAGCCTGCTTCTCCCTCAGCCACTCCCCCTGCTTCTGTTCCCTCTCTCACTGTGTCTCTCTCTGTCAAATAAATAAAATCTTTAAAAAAAAAAAAAAAAAAGAAAGAAAGAAAGAAAAGAAAAAAGAAATGCCTTTTCTGTATGTCCAAAGATTTTCCACCATTGTGTTTTCATTTTCATCTGTCTCAAGGTGTTTTTCTTATTTCCTCTTTGATTACTCATTGTCCTATTGGATGTTCAGGAGCACACTGTTTAATCTCCACAAGTTAGTGTTTTTTTCCAGTTGTCTTCTTACAACTGATTTCCAATTTCAGACTACTGTGGTCAGAAAACATACTTGAAATTTCAATCTTTTTTTATTGATACTTTTTTGTGCCCTAACATGTGATCTACCCTGGAAAATGTTTCACATGCACTTGAAAAGCATATATATTCTGCTGTTTGGGGATGGACTCTTGTGAATATATCTATTAGGTCCATGTGGTTTAATGTATCATTCAAAGCCACCTTTTCCTCGTTGATTTTCTGTCTGGATGATCTGTTCATTGATGTAAGTAAAGTCCCCTACTACTATTATAATACTGTCAATTTCTCCCTTTACACCTACTAATATTTGTTTTATGTGTTTAAGTGCTCCTATGTTGAGCAGATGTTATATCCTCTTCTTGGACTGATCCCCTCATCATTATGTCATTCCCTTCATTGTCTCTTGCTGCAGTCTTTATTTTAAAGTCTATTTTGCCTGAAATCAGTATAGCTACCATAGCTTTTTTTTTTTTCTCCTCATTTCTATTGCATGAAATATCTCTTTTCATCCCGTCACTTTCAGAGTCTTTGGGTCTAGAGTCTCCTGAGGGCAGCATACGGATGTGTTTTGGTTTTTGTTTTTTAATCCAGTCACCCTATGTCTTGATTGGATCATTTAGTCCATTTATATTTAAAGTAATTATTAATAGGCACATATTTATTGCCATTTTGTTCGCAGTTTTCTGGTTGTTTTAATAGTTCTCTATTCCTTTCCTTTCTTCTTCTCTTGATCTCTTCCATTGTGGTTTCATTCCTGTCTTTAGTGCTCTGCTTAGATTCTTTTCTCTTTATTTTTTGCATCTCTATTGCAGGATTTTGATTTGTAGTTAGCACTGGGTTCATACCTAAAATCTTCTGTGTATAGCAGTGTATATTAAGTTGATGGATTTTTAATATGGACACATTCCAAAAGCACTAAATTTTTACTCACCCTTTCACATTGTATGTTTATGATGTCATATTTTACATCTTTTTACTCTGTGTATGCCTTGACTAATTTCTATAGATACAACGGATTTTACTACTTTTGTGTTTTAACCTCCATACTGGCTTGATGAGTGACTATTCTATTACACCTTTACTATAGGTTTGGTTTTACCAGTGAAACTTTTTCCTTTCATAATTTTCTTATTTCCATGTATGACTATCTCTTTCCACTCAAAGAATTCCCTTTAACATTCCTTGTCAGGCTGGTTTCATGGTAATAAATTCCTTTCACTTTAGTCTGGGAAATTCTTTACTTCCCCTTCAATTTGAATGATAGCCTTGCTGGGTAGAGCAGTCACGGTTGTAGGTTTGGTTTGTTTTTTGTTTTCCTTTCAGGTCTTTGAATATATAATGCTACTCTCTTTTGGCCTACAAAACTTCTACTGAAAAACTATTTGACAGTCTTATGGGATTTCCCTTGCATGTAACTGCTTTCTTTTCTCTTCCTGCTTTTAAAATTCTCAGGGCACATGGGTGGCTCAGTGGGTTAGGCCTCTGCCTTCAAGTCAGGTCATGATCTCAGGGTCCTGGGACCGAGCCCTGCATCAGGCTCTCTGCTCAGCGGGGAGCCTGCTTCCTCCCCTTCTCTCTGCCCATCTCTCTGCCTACTTGTGATGTCCCTCTCTCTGTCAAGTAAGTAAACAAAACCTTAAAAATAAAATAAAATTCTCTCTTTATCATTAATTTTTGTCATTTTAATTATTATAGGTCTTGGCATGGACTTCTTTGGTTTCATCCTGTTAGGGGTTCTCTATGTTCCTGGGCTTGGATGTCTGTTACCTTCCCCACATTAGTGAAGTTTTCAGCTATTTTTTCTTCAAATAAGTTTTCCACCTTCTCTCTCACTCTCTTTTCCTTTTGGGATCCCTATAATGTGAATTTTGTTATACTTGATAATATAACCAAGTTCTCTTAATTTATTCCCATTTTTTGTATTATTCTTTTTTCATTTTGCTGTTTGGTTCGGTTGCTTTCCATTACCCCATCTTCCAAATCATTGTTCTGTTCTTCTGCATCCTCTACTCTGCTTTTGATTCCCTCTAGTGTATTCTTAATTTTGCTTATTGAATTGACTGGTTCTTTTTAATATTTTTATTGAACTGACTGGTTCTTTTTTATATTTTTATTGAATTGACTGGTTCTTTTTTATATTTTCTCTTTGTTAAAGTTCTAAGTTCATCTACTCTTTTCTCAAGTCCAATGAATATCTTTATGACCAGTACTCTGAACTCTTTATCAGGCATATTGCTTATCTTGGTTTTGTTTAGATCTTTTACTGTGATATTTTTGTCTTGTTCTTTTATTTGGAACATATTCTTCTGTCTCCTAATTTTGTCTAACTCTCTACGCTTATTCTATGTATTAAATAGGTCAGCTATGTCTCCTAGTCCTGAATGTAGTGGCCTTGTGGTGCCCTACAGTGCAACTTCCCCCAACCCCAAGATGCGAAAACCAGGTGTTTCATGGATATCCCCTATATGGGCTGTGTGCACCTTCCTCTTATGGCTAAGCTACAAAGGTCTTTAGCCCAGCCAGCTGCAGTGACCCACTTTGCTTGCTGTGGATACGCTGGGTAGGGTTTGCTCCCCATATGCTTGAGAAGCCCATCTGTAGCCACCATAGTCTCACTAATGGGAAGGGCCAGGAGTCAACCTACCTGTCTACAATTAGCCTCTCTGCCACAGCAGGTGCACTAAAAGGCTGGGCTTGCCCACTGTTCAGCCAGCTAAGAAGTCCTACTGGAGAACTATGGGTGCCCTGGTACTCAGGATTATCTCCCAACCTTCTCAGAGCGGAAATCAATTTGGAGTGGTGACAGTCCTGGCCAGGGATTCCTACTGGGTGTGGCAGGAGTTGCTTTGGAGGAATGCCTGCCAGGGAGGGCAGATCGGGTGGGACAGATCTGCAGGGGATAATCAGGGCAGGACACATTATGCTAGCAAGGTAAAGAATGTTATCACTGGCTCCCATCTGGCTAACTAGCCTGGGAGCAAGAAGAGAAACAGTGCCCACCAGCACTTTTGTTCCCAGAGAAATCTCCTGAAGATCCCACCCCTCTGGCACAGGTCCTAAGATTAGTCAACATATATCCTTCACATATACCTGTACCCCTGGAACTTTTTCAAACTTCTGTTTCTGGGCTGTATCCTTTTTTTTTTTTTTTTTTTTTTTTTTTTTTTTTTTTTTTAAGATTTTATTTATTTATTTGAGAGAGAGAGAGAGAGACGGCACAAGCCGGAGAGAGAGGAATAGGGAGAAGTATGCTCCCCGCTCAGCAGGGAGCTTGATGTGGGTATGGATCCCTGGACTCTGGGATCATGGCCTGAGCCGAAGGCAGACACTTAACTGACTGAGCCACTGTGTCTTGACCTGAGTTATTTGGTATGCTGACTTTTCAAGGGTAGGGACTCAGTTTTCTATTGCCCTCTGATTCTCCTAGAGTTGAGCCCCACTGATTTTTAAAGTTCCCCCAATTAAGCCCCACTGGTTTTCGAAGCCATATGTTATGAGGTTTCATCTTCCCAGTGCAGGTCCCCAGTGTGGGGTCTGCTCCTGTCCTTTCTCCATGCTTATGATGCCCCTCTCACTTATGGTTAGTCATGTCAGATGTTTGGGTCCCAAAAGTGTCTCTCGCTCTCCTACCCTTTTCAGTGTGGCTTTCTTTGAATAGTAGGGGAGATCTGTTCTGCCAGTCTTCAAGTGGTTTCCAGAGATAGTTTTATAGATGTACTTGCTAGCTTGGTTTGTCCCTGAGACAAGGAGAGCTTAGGATCTTCTACTCTACCATCTGCCTGCTTCTTCCAACACTTTATTGTTAATTGAAAAAAGAAGTGTACTGCCACAATGCACAGGTATGTATCCCTTGCTTTACAAAACAGAAGTTGTTATATGAAAATAAGTTCAAATGCTGATTTCCATTCCCCTGATCTCCCCCTCTTTTGCCTTGGATCACACAGAGATACATTCAAAGGTACATCATGCCCCAGGGAATCTGTGTGGAACATCTGGTCTTGTAAGGATTGAGTTAGTTCTATCTTCAAAGCTAGCAGCACCCCAGATGCTAGTGGGAGGCAAGTCTCTACCAATCCTTCTCTTTAGGGTGCCTCAAGCTACTATGTAATTTTAAAAAGAGTCGAATATTCAAGTTAAATATTAAAAATCAGACCAAAGCCTAGATGGTGTCAGGATGGAGTTGTTAATCTCAAGATTCCAGTTGCTACTTTAGAAACCTTAAGATAAGAGAGGTTGGGGGTAAAGGAATGCCCAGAAGGAAAAGACAAAAGGGTTATAACCTGGAAACTTTAGAAAGTGAGGGAAATACCACTTAATAACAGTGGACCTATAAGCCATGTAGCAATGATACCTTGTAACAAGGGCCAGGACTGCCTGAGAAATCACAGGATAGGAATCAGACTTGGAACTCCACACAGCCAGCAAAGACTGGGGCGCCAGCAAAAACTGATTCTACTAAACAAACAACAGGAATTTTCTCTGACCACAGGCTGCACTAACCAGGTGAATAGGGTGTTAAAAGAAATAAGCACACCTATTCTCAGCCCCTGCCATTGCACTGAAGTCTGCCCTGGCTCTCAGAAGCACTGGTAAGTGTCACAGTCCAAAGCCTGAGAACAGGCATGCCCTACATCTCTGATGGGGGTGACGCCAAACTCAAGTACCACGTCATTCAAGAGCATTTCCAATCTAAGTCCAACCTACACAGAAGGGAGTGGAAAATACCTGTGTATCAATATCAACAAGTAGCAAGTGGAAGATTAAAATGTGAACTGCTACTGGGGCTCCTGGCTGGCTCAGCTGGTGAACCTGTGGCTCTTGATCATGAGTTCAAGCCCCACATTGGGTGTAGAGATTGCTTAAATAAATAAACTTGAAAAAAAATTTTTTTGAACTGCTTTCTTAGTATCAGTGGTTTCAGAACATCAATAATCTACATTTTCCCTTGAGGCAAAAAAAAGCCTACACACTACATATTCCAAACTAAACAGTTTTGAGTCCTTTGTGATATAACTTAGGTCTTCGTGGGAATGGTTTTATGTCTAGAATTTTAAAAGCAAAGTACAATAAATATTTTAAGGTTTCACCATGACTATTAGCTGCCAATTGAGAACAAATTCATCTGAAAATAAAGCATCAGGAGACACACAGTAATGAATTTTCATAATTTCAGAAACTATGCATATTTGACAACTTCCAGATTATAATGAAACCACATACATTACTGTCTTAGATACATTGGACTTGGGGGACAACTCAGAACCAAAAGCCACGTCCTGTGAAATTTCTAAGTGAATCTTCTTGTAGCTCCTGCCTACTCCTACTATAGCCAGAAAGAATTATAGCCATCAACAATGGATCATAATTAAATCAATGAACATTCAGTAACAAAAGCAGTCACCCCACGAATAGAGAGCTTAAACTCAGAAGAACCATTTATTCAATAAAAAATAATTTAAAGAACTAATGAGCTTTCATAAAGTGCTTGCTATTTATTTATACATTCATGTATTGAGTCAACAAGTCTCTAAGTGGAAACTACATGCTGGGCTTTATGCTAGGTACTATGACTTGGCCGCACAGCTGGACCTGCTCCAAGTCTACTTGAGAAACATGGACATTACACTGAAGACACTTAGGCTGTTAGTGTGTGTCCAGAACTCTCTAAGCACTTTAGAAATGTGAACTCACTTAACCCTCCACATCAATGCTATAGCCCTAACTTAGAGATGATATAGCCCTAACTTACAATAGATGAGGGAACAGAGGGATACTGAGTAAATATGCACAAGGGTCACACACTTAATACATAATACAGCTTGTACTTGAACCAAAGGAATCTCACTTCAGAGTCCACACAAATGATAACTCTGTCATGCTTCGTTTCCAACCAAGGTGTCCCCATACTGGGGGCTGAACCTAAGACCACTGTAAAAACCAGGAACCTTAACCTCTTAGGAGTGTTAGTACCCATTTTATAGAGATACCAAATACCCATTGCAGGGAAAGTTAGCACTGTCAAAGTCAGAGTTAAAAATACAAAATACAGGTATTTAGGGAAAATTTATTCTGAACAAAGTCTGAGGTAGCAACTATCTATGTTTCCTAAAAATTCTGTCATAATTTACTTTAAAAAGAGCACAGAAATGGAAGTAAAGTTATAGGAGAATGAGAAATTGTTTTATTCCTAAATCAACAATTACTAACAGAATAAAGCATCATCTCTAAGACCAGGGTTCTTAAACAGGTCCAACTTGCGAGGTGTGCCCAGCAACCAAACCAGTAGCATACTTCGATGACCAAATACTATCCCCAGACCCACACCCCCACCCAGGGATAAAGCTCCAAAGAAAGGAAAAAACAGGCCACTGACACAAAATGACTGGTCAGTTTACAAGCAGAACAAATGTCCAGTTGGCCGACCTCGTGAGGATTGCTGGAACGCACTGGAGACTCTAGAAGAAAGAGAGTGTGAGAGGAGTAAAAGGAGTGGGCCACCCTGCACTCAGCAGGGGTTGGAGACAGTGCTGAGCTACACGATGACAAAAGAGAAGAGCCAGTGAGGGAAGAATAAAAGACAGGAGAGCAAGACTGAAGGACACACAGCGACCTGCGTCTCCATGCCTCAGCACCCACAGGCATCGGGGGGCTTCTCGGACAGAATGTCCACCAGAACGATGAGCAACCCGGGAGCACATGTCCTTGCAGAGCAGAATCCGCCACTTCCTGAGTACTTACACAAACAAAAACCTATACTAGCTGAGCACGTGGTTGGGAGGAGGGATGGAAATCACATGGACTCACACATACACAAAGAGCAAAAACAAAATAAAAAACAGACAAGCGACCATTTTTTCCCCTGTGATGAGAACTGATGTGGGAGAGTCATCTAATCCTTCTAAGTCTCAATGACACCTTTAGTAAGACAGAAGGAAATGCCAGGGCCCAGCTCAGAGACTGTCTGCACCAGATGAGATAATGCGTACACACTGTCTGGTGTTGAGTAATGCCCGGACGACGTCAGGGATCAGCAGCAGCACCACTGTGGAGCGCAGTATCACTACCACGATCACGCCCACAAAGGAGCTTATCATCTAGTGGGAGAGATATGAGGGGGTACAAACCAGTATAGATAAGGGAAGTATGTAGACAGCAGAGTTGGAGACCTGGGTCACTTCCAGAATCTCTCCTCCATCCCCACAACAGCACTGGATTGAAGTAAAGAACATCCCAGGACAAAGGAGCACACAGGATGGAAAGGGACAGCCATCAGCCAAGTCAGGCTGTCCTCAGTCATCCGTGTCAACAGATTTCATTCACAGATCATTTTTTGAGTCAGTAAGTTAAGGCAGCAGAGAGGTCTCAGGTGACACCTCTTCTAGGAGGACTTCTAAAATTCCAGCTCCCCAAACACAGCGGTCACCTCAGAGACAGGATGCTTTATAGGTGACAGGCCCTGTCAGACCAAACGATACGCCCCCACAGGAGGATAGGAACCATATAATATCGTCATTGTATCTCCACTGGCTGGCCATGTTTTTGACACGTTTGCCAGCCAATGAATAATCAATTTTATGATTTTTACATACGAAATTTAAACAGCTGTCTGGAGCATCAATGTCCTTAGCTCAGTTCCTTAGAGAGTCAGACAATCAAGGTACTGACAGGGAAATATATGTACAGTTACTATGTTTATAGAAATCCGTTTGATTAAAAACTTAAGTATCTAAAGATCTTTCTTAACTGGCTTCTGACCCAATGATCTAACCCCCCATTCCCTTGAACCTCAGGTTAGATTTATTGCTATGAACATCGATGAATATCCTGGGTTAAAATAAAAGGAAAATGAGGCGCCTGGGTGGCTCAGTGGGTTAAAGCCTCTGCCTTCGGCTCAGGTCACGATCCCAGGGTACTGGGATCGAGCCCCGCATCGGGGGGGTCTCTGCTCAGCAGGGAGCCTGCTTCCTCCTCTCTTTCTGCCTGCCTCTCTGCCTACTTGTGATCTTTGTCTGTCAAATAAATAAAATCTTTATTAAAGAAATATAAAAGGAAGGTCTGGGGAGCTATTGATGTAGCTAGAGGCTCCCCGCCTCCCTGGACAAGGAGCCCCTCCTGCTGGGTTCTTCCCTTTCCTGCTTTTCCCTAACCATGTCTGCCACTCCCCCGTCATCAGCATTGCCCATACCCTCCTCCTCATCCTCCTTCAAGCTTCTCCTGTTCATCCTCTTGTCTCTGATGCCCACAGAAACCAAATGGAGAAGCCAAGCACATCATACCTTAGAAAGCTTTTATCTCAAAAATCACCTCAAGGGGCACCTGGGTGGCTCAGCGGATTAAGCCTCTGCCTTCGGCTCAGGTCACGATCCCAGGGTCCTGGGATGGAGCCCCGCATCGAGGTCTCTGCTCAGCGGGGAGCCTGCTTCCCCCTCTCTCTCTGCCTGCCTCTCTGCCTACTTGTGATTTCTCTCTCTGTCAAATAAATAAAATCTTAAAAAAAAAAAATCACCTCCAGTCAAGAAAAGTGTTCTTTCCTTCTCTACATTCTCTCCCGACTGCTCCGGCCTCTAAATTCCCAACTTCATGATTCGACCTTCCCACCTCACCCACAGGGCACCACTGTCCTGGATACACGGGGTTACGGAGAGATTCATCTCTGGAAATGGCTGTTTCCTTACAAGGTAGAGAATCAAAAGTATGCTATCATAAGCCAACTCCTACCAATGTTTTCCTCAGCAGTAACTGTGAGACTCTTCCTGACCTCCCACTGACCCTCTCAGTCATATCTACATGCAGCCCCAGAGGTGATCCCTGCAAACACATTATTTAATTCAGAACAGCAATAAAATATCATAGATCTAGGCCTTTATTAATTCATGTTACAACATTGCAGAGTTTATAATGTTTTGGTCTGAAGTTTAGGCTCCAGGTATTCCTTCGCAGGCTTTATTAGGCACTTTCTGTATGCACAGTGCTACTGAAATGCTATTGGGAGGGATTCAAACAAGCAAGCACAGGGAACAAAACAAAGCATTTTGCTTTCAAGGAGGTTACACTCTAATAAGGGAGATGAATTATGTTTATCTCAAAAAATTAATTTCCCAAATAAATTAAAGATGCAAACAAAATTTCAAGGGCTTAACCCTACTTAAGGGGAGAGGGGAAGTATCCTGAGAAACCTAGAACTCAGAAGCCGTTTGTATGGGAATATACACTGTTAATTGTAAATGAGTCACCTGCTCATCATACATCATAACAGGCCCTTAAACAACCACTCCTTGGCAGCGTGTAGAGATTACTATTTAGAACATGTACTTGACTGTAATAAATCAAACACTGAAAAACAGTTTTATGGCTCAGAAGGAGACTTAGAAATAAACTCCTCTGTGCCCGAGGTCATGAGCGTTCAAGGACCCCGTCCATGGTTCCAGAGCTAGTTCATATTCACAGAAGAACTGCTCCACACCCCAGGGCTTTTCCCAAAACCCCACACGGATCTATCAGCCTTTCTTTGCCAGCCAGTCTAAGTTAGTGTATTTTCTATGCTAAATATTGCCTGAAGTAGCAGAAATAAAGTACACAGAAATCAAAGCTAATACCAACAGGATTTACAGGTCTCAGTTTATAAAAGCTAAGTTTTTGTTCTTCCTTTTTCCCACTTCCAGTGTATCCTGTACCCTGGGCCCCGGTCAGTCTACTGAAAAGACCTCCTTTCCCAAATCATTACCACTGCTCTCTCTTGCCTTAGGTACAAAGCTTCCATCCAGGCCATCAGGACTCTCCGTATTCTTGAGAGGTCCTGAAACTACAATGTTCTCAGCTCTCTGTCCTCAGAAATCGAGGCCCCTAATCCAGCCAGGTGGATATAATCCCGAGGAGGAAAACAAAAGTTGTCAATCTTCATTCTACCCGCTCTCGTTTGCCAAACTAATCCCAGAAGGAGACACAAAGCAGCGTATCTGTCTTCCCAACGTTAACCCTGAAGGTGAGGTGTGGTCTGGCCATAGCTCGCGGACACAGCCAGATTCCTTCACACCTATGCCACCTGTTGCAGAAACGAATTCACGGAGTTCACCAAACCCTCTTGGAAGGTAAAGGCTGGCCCCACTCGAAGCACACAAAACTTTCCTTCACACCAGGATCTGAGCTCGTGGCTTTCCTGCACATACTCTGTGGCTCTTCAACCTCTTTCAGACTTTACCTTCTCCGAAGGGGGATCGATATTTTGATCCCATCAGCACTGGGCGTAAGACAAGCCTCCAGCCCAGGGATCATCCCAACCACTACTCTTCTGAGTCCCGTGTAGCCCCATTATAAACTTTACCACATGCTTACAAATCTGAACACACTATTCCAAGGCCCAAACGTGGGGCAGCATGGCAAACAAGCAGGGAAAAGATTTTGGTTTTAGGCCATCCTGTCACTTCTTAATATCCTGATCACTGAGGCAGCAGCAGCCAGGGGCCCGGGGTGTATGGAAGCATTCCCACATAAGCACCCACCGCCACTGTTTATTCCCAACATGCAGTTTTCTTATTATGTCCTTCCCCCGCCTCCCCAATTAGTTTTCATCCTCACTGCATGGAACAATTCAACGTTCAAAATTGTGCTCCTTGTGATATTAAAGCTAAAGGGGGAAAAACTAAAATTTCTTTCCAGACAGTTTTTAGTTACAAAGACAAATACTAAGGTATCTTGTTATGCAACTATTACCTAAACACATGGCCATAACCAAGAAGGCCAGGCGTGCCACCGGAGACTGTCGGCTACAAGGATGCCGACCTTGCACTGGTACATGGTCCACGTTCTCCAATGAACAGTCATGGAATGTCCATCACCTGATGAGCTCTGGTCTGTTATACATCTTGTCCTGGAATGTCAACCTAGGTGTTCCTATCCATATATTATTTAAACAATTATACTGCACAAATCTATTCTCCATAATCCAAAATCAAAGTTTAAAGAAAGGCACTATGATTTTTAAACAGCATCTGTAAGTATAGCAAAAAATGTCCTACTGCATAAAATGGGTGATCACCACCTTTGTTTTTTTTTTAAATATAAAAGATATAAATTATACACAGGGAGACAACAGTAAAGAAGCTCTTTTCAAGAAAGCCTAAACATGGAAACTGTGTACTAAAGGAAAAAAAGAAAATTAGTGAGGCCACCCCTGACCTCAGGTGAAGCTCCAGTTCAGCTCCATTACTCCCAATGGTCAATGGATGACCACTTAAATAATTAAAGAAATATTCTCATTTAAATGTTGATTTTTTTGGCATGTCATTTAAAATACGGATACATTGGGTTTTAAGATTTGTTTTTTTTTTTATTTGACAGAGAGAGATCACAAGTAGGCAGAGAAGCAGGCAGAGAGAGAGGAAGGGAAGCAGGCTCCCTGCCGAGCAGAGAGCCCAATGCGGGCCTAGATCCCAGGACCCTGGAATCATGACCTGAGCCGAAGGGGCTTTAACCCACTGAGCCCCCCAGGCGCCCACATTAGGGTTTTAGAATATGAAATAAGGTCCCTAACTTTCACTGTAATATTTCGGTTAATCAAATTTCTACCATTTCTCACCATCATCTAATCCCATGGAGACTTTCGCGGCATCCTGAAAGAAGAATGCCCCAAAGGCTGACTGGTGTTCTCACAATGTATTTTAAACGACTTTATATAAAGTTGCCACTTCAGAGAAATCTTAATTTCATGACTGATATGTCCATCCTCCTTAGATTGTTTTTTTAAACACTAAAGAACATTAAGAACAGATGAAATAGTTCTATCAGAAAAGTACAATTTATTTCTATCTTCTGTTGCCAGATCCTAAGAGGTTCCCAGTTAGATGACAAAACATTCTTCCTTCCCAATATTAATTACATGGCAACTGATATGTTTATTTCTTTTCTTTTTTTTTATTTTTTATTTACTTATTTGACAGACAGAGACCACAAGTAGGCAGAGAGGCAGGCAGAGAGAGAGTGGGGGAAGCAGGCTCCCCGCAGAGCAGAGAGCCTGATGTGTGCTCAATCAAGGACCGCAAGACCATGACCTGAGCGGAAGGTAGAGGCTCAACCCACCAAGCCACGCAGGCGACCCATGTTTATTTCTTTTCTTAAAAAAAAGGAATAAAATCATGGGCACAGATTGTTTAAAAAAAAAAAAGTCTACGGGGCGCCTGGGTGGCTCAGTGGGTTAAAAAAAAAAAAAGTCTGAAGTTTATAATAAATAGATTTGTAGACCAAGAGAAATAGCTTTACCCACCCAAGGAAAGAGTGTTCCCAATACTGTATTTCAGCAAGCTGTTCTCAAAGAGAGGTCTATGAACCCCCAGGAGCTCTCAAGACATTTTTAGAAGGTTCACAAGGCCAAACTTTTCCCCCAGGTAACTCCAAAAGGTTATTAGTACACGTTATTTGTCCTTTCACAAACTTACAATAATATTTTCAAACTTCAGTCCTTCTAAATATTCAAATATAACAAACTATAATTTAGAATTTAATATTTCATTCTAAAATATTTATTAATTTTTATATTTATAAGATGGATCATTGGTTTAAAATTGGAGATTAGACATCTCACACTCATTTGGGTGGCTATCATCAAATAAATAAATAAATAACACACGCTAACAGAGATGTGGAGAAATGGGAACCCTTGTATATTATTGGCAGGAATGTAAGATTGTGTGGCCAATATGGAAACAGTATGGCAGTTCCTTCAAACTTAAACACAGAACTGCCATATAACAGAACACCTGGGTGGCTCAGTCAGTTAAGTGTCTACCCTTGGCTCAGGCCATGATCTCAGGGTCCTGGGTTCGAGTCCAATGTCATGCTCCCTGTTCGTTTGGGAGTCTGCTTCTCCCTCTCCCTCTGCTTCTCCCTGCCCTGCTTGTAATTTCTCCATCTGCCTCTCAAATAAATAAAATCTTAAATTAAAAAAAGAATTGCCATATAACTCCACAGTTTCACTTCTGGGTGTTCAAAAGAACTAAAATCAGGGACCCCAACAGACATTTGTACACCTATGTTCAGAGAACATTATTCACAAGAGCCAAAAGGCGAAGCAAGTAACCCAGTGCCCATCAAAGGATGAATGAATAAACAAAATGTGGTATACACATATATTATTCATACCTGAAAAGAAAGGAAACTCTGATATAGGCTACTACACAGCTGAACCTTGAAGATGTTATACTAAGTGAAATAAGCCAGTCACAAAGACAAACACTGTATGAGTGTATCTAGAGCAGCCAAATCCACAGAGACAGAAAGTAGAATGGTAATTATCAGGGGCTAAAGGCAGGGAAAACAGGGCGTTAATGTTGAATAACACCTTACAAACCCAGGGAGTTTCAGTTGGGGACAATGAAAAGTTCTGGAGATGGATGGTGAGGACAGTCACATAACAATGTAAATGTACTTCATGCCACAGAGCTGTACACTAGAAACCGTTAAAATAGTCCGTATCATGTTAGGAATATTTCACAATTTTTTTAAGAGATTTTATTTATTTGACAGATACAGATCACAAGTAGGCAGAGAGAGAGAGAGAGGAGGAAGCAGGCTCCCCGCTGAGCGGAGAGCCCGATGTGGGGCTTGATCCCAGAACCCTGAGATCATGACCCAAGCTAAAGGCAGAGACTTAACCTACTGAGCCACCCAGGTGCCCCTATTTCACAATTTTTAAAAAGCCAACATATAAAAAAGGGCTGGGGATTAGAAAACCTGCTTTCTCAATCCACAGCTATACCCTCAACATCTAAAGAAACTAAAATATAATTTTTAATTTTAAAAAATGAAACTGATACACCAAGGTCTGATTCATGGAAGAGAAGAATCTACTTTTAAAAATTAAATAAAACTGGGCAAAACTATAGACAAAAATATGATGAAAGTTACCTTCTCCTAGTTCTTATAGATATTAGTAATTTATTGTATAAGATGCAACAATATTTTCTAATAGGAAGTCGTAATATCAATTTGAAATTCATCACTAAGAATGTAAAGGAAAATGCTCTGAATATTTTTAGATGCAGACACAATGAGAACTTTAAAAGTCAAATTCCACTACCCCGTTTCAAACTGGAGAAGAAAAAGCCACTGAAGCACCTCATAGGGCCAGCTGTTCCACCGCACTAGCTGGAGAAACACACCCGGTAACAGAGACTCTCAGGAAGCCCTGCATAACGGACGTTGTTGGATGCTTGCTGGGGAAGTCAGTTAAAAAAAAAAAAAAAAAAATCTGGCAATGGCACTTCCCAATGATATAATAACTACTCAAATAAAATATTTATCTGCAAATGTGAAGACTGAGTTAATATCCCAGCTGCATAATTGTACCTTGCAAATGGATTAATCCACAGATGTGACTGAACCTACTATTTCTTTTGTATGAGATGACTATTTGGTGCTGATACTGATTGAAGATGTTTATTTTATTTTATTTTGTTTTGTTTTATATTATTTATTTTGTTACTGTGATTGCCTGACAATAAACTGTGACAATAAAACTATTTTGTTACTGTGAATGCCTGCCACTGAAATAGTCAACATGCTGACTAACCTTCTGGAATCTCATGCTTTATCACTGGAATAATTATGTAGACACTTGCACTGTCTGTAATAGAAACAGTGGTGGTAAAACTGCTGATACCTTTGGGGTGGCCCAGGGGTTCAGTTGGTTAAATGTCTGACTCTTGATTTTGACTCATGTCATGATCTCAGGGTTCTGAGATCCAGCCCTGCATCGGGTCCCACGCTGGTCATGGAACCTGCCTAAGAGTCTCTCTCTCTTTCTCTCTACCCCTAAAACAAACAAACAAACAAACAAACAACTGCTGGTACCTTTGCCTGAATCAAGGATAGTGAATTGCTTATAGCTATCACGATGGCTAAAATAAGAAAGATAAGAAATAACAAGTGTTGGCAAGGATGTGGGGAAAAAAGAACTTTCATACACTGTTGGTGGGAATGAAAACTGGTGTAGCCACTTTGGAAAACAGTATGGGGGTTTCTAAGAAAATTTAAAAATAGAATTATCATATGATCCAATAATTCCACTATTAGGTTTAGAAATGAAAATGAAAACACTAGAAACAAAGAAAATGAAAACACTAATTCAAAAAGATATGTACACGTCTATGTTTACTACAGTATTTACAATAGCCAAGACATGGAAGGAACCCAGAGTCTATGCTTAGATGAATGGATAAAGAAGATGCGGTTACACCCCCCCCACACACACACACAGAGGAATGTTACTCAATCATAAAAAGGAATGAGATCTTGCCATCTGCAGCAACATGGACGGATCTAGAGGGTATCATAATAATAAGTGAAATAAGTCAAAGACAAGTACCATATGATTTCACTCATTCATGGGATTGAAGAAACCAAACAAATGAGCAACCAAGAAAAAAAAAATCTCTTAAATACAAAGAACTAACTGGTGGTTATGACAGAGGAGGCTGCCTAGGGGCGTGGGTAAAATAAAGGGGAGTAAGAGCACACTTACTGTGATGAGCACTGGGAAATGTATTCAGTTGTTGAATCATTACATCATACTCCTGAAACTAATGTAAGACTGTACAATAACAGTCAAAGGTACTAGTCATTTATTTGCCTTTACTGCCATTTATTAGCACTTAAGAAAAGGGCAGATCTAACTTTGATGATGCAACACAAATTTTATTAATTCTCAATCCTTTTCTTAAAAAACATTTTTTAAAAGGTATTTTTATTTATTTATTTGTTTGACATAGAGAGAGAGATCACAAGTAGGCAGAGAGGCAGGCAGATGGAGAGAGGGAAGCAGGCTCCCCGCTGAGCAGAGAGCCCGATGCCCAATGTTCAATCCCAGGACCCTGAGATCATGACCTGAGCCGAAGGCGTTGGCTTAAACCACTGAGCCACCCAGGCATCCCAATCCTCAACCTTTCATTTTACATCTTTTTGACGTGGTACGTAAAGAAATAGAAAGTATTTATCCTTGAGCTTCCAGTGGATATATATCAAAAAGGAACAATAGGAGCCAAGACACTTAATACAAAATAAATGACAGTTATATGTTGCCAATAATAAAGCAGAAATTAAAATTCCAGAAAACTTGTATCCAGCACTATGAGCTAAATAGTTTCCTAATACCTACACTTTTCAGATGATTTGACGGTAATATCAACGTACGTGGTTTTTGAAGCTGTATAATGAAACGTGTCAACATTTGAAAGACTGGCATAACTCAGTGAACCACAATATAGGATGTTAAAAGATCATGCATGGATAACAGATCTATTCCAAGTACAACACAAACCAATGAATTATAATGTGACACTATGAAAATTTCATGGGTATAATTTCAGACTCCTACACTGCAACTAACCTTTAAGAAAACCATCACCTACTAAGATGTTTATAATCATGAATCCCACAATTCTGATGTTTAGAATCATAATCCCATTATTACATTATGTTATAGATTCGTCCTCCTGGCCAATGTGCTTTAGAGATCCTGCTTGCCTTTTTTGATGAAATAAGAAGTCCAGCTGGAAAATGCTGGAAAATGACATACGATAAGGAACTGCAAGTGTCCTCTGGGAGAGGAAACGGACTGCAGGCACTGGCTACCAGCTTACAGTCAGGAAGAGCCAGGGCCCTTAGCCCTACAGCTGCAAGGAAGGAATTCTATCAAAAACCTGAGTGAGCCCAGAAGCAGGTTCTTTCTAGTGAAGACTCCTGAGAATGCATCCTAGCTGCCACCTTGATTACAGCTGGTAAGATCCTAAGAAGAGAGACAGGCTAAGCTGTGTCCAAGTTCCTAACCCACAGAAACTGTGATATAATAAATGTATAAGAAAGAAGTATAAGAACCAACCACATGTTGAATTTGCATGTAGCGTGCAGAAAGCATTGTCTTCAACTATCTGAAAAAGCTAGTGAAATGCTCCTCCTTTGGGGCACCTGGGTGGCTCAGTCATTGAGCATCTGCCTTCTGCTCAGGTCATGATCCCAGGGTTCTGGGACTGAGCTGTGCATTGGGCTCCCTGCTCAGCGGGCAGCCTGCTACTCCCTCTCCAACTCCCCCTGTTTGTATTCCCTCCCTCGCTGTGTCTGTCTCTGTCAAATAAATAAATAAAAATCTTTAAAAAAAAAAAAAAAAAAAAACTCCTCCCTCTTCCAACTACGTATCTCTGTAAGGCAGGATTTTCTTCATGTATTTCAACCGAAACAACCCATTGCAACAGACTGGATGAGAAAGCAGATTTGAGAAACTATCCCATAAGCAAATATCAAAGAGGTGTGAAACAAATGTTATGCAGTGCCCCTTTTCTCACTAAATTTTGCTTTTGTTTTGAAAAGTATTTTTTTATAGCAATAAGTGATCTTAACTTGTTTTGGTCTCTTTGTTATTTTAAATTCATTAGATATGCTTTTTGTTTTCTCAGCTTTAATTTCTAATATGGTCTAAAATAGGTATAATCTGCCTAAAAAGGTCTTCCAGGTCGTCTCATATGTAAGTGAAAAGGGGTGTTGGGACGAAGAAGTTTGAGAACCGCTGCAATGTTCTAATCCCTCATCTCCGCCACAGGACACACGTGCCGCCCTTCCCTGCAGTCATGGAAACCCGACCTATTTCTCACATTGGGCCATCCCAGCCCACTGGGGAGCTCTTTCCCTTCTGAAGGCTACTACTATAGTAGTAGCGGGTGATAGCAGATCACGAGACCTTTGTTTTTCAATAAAACAGCCAGCAAGTTACCCGTGGGCCATTTTGGAACAAAAATGTAAGGAATAAAGGATACTACTAGAGGGAAGGCAATCAGAAATCAATGGAATTCCCCCAAAGTCTCTTGGTGTAAAAGATGAAAAAACTGCTTTCAACAGAGTAGCAATTGTTATAAATTGAACTGCGTCCCCCAAAAAGATGTGCGGAGATCCTAACCCTTCATACTTGTGAGTGATAGGAGAGTCTCTACAGGTGTAATCACATCTACAGGTGTAATCAAGTCACGAGGGTGGGCCCTAATCGGATAGGACGGGTGTCCTCACAAGAGGGGAAGACACACAGAGACAGAGAGACACAGAGACAAAGACCACGGAAAGATGGACGCAGAGATTCGAGTTACTCTGCCATAAGCTAAGGAATACTGGGGGCCACCAGAAGCCGGAAGCGGTAGGGAAGTCTCCCCGTTCAGATGCTCTGAAAGGAGCATGTATATGTTATATATCTTATATAATATATATGCAATATATGTTATATAATTATATAAATAATGTCTTTTTACTGGAAATTTCTGTACAGGCTTTTTTGTGGTTTTTTTTGTTTTGTTTTGTTTTGTTTTTTAAGGTTCTGGGAAAATGTCTCTAGCACTGCTATCAAAACTCGAGCCCACTGAATCTCTACAAATGTGTCTCTAAACACAGAGACGAGTATTATCTTGACATCTTGCACTTCCTCAATTCTTTGCTACAAAAGGAAGCAATCCAGAAACTAATATATAAAGTTACCAATTCTATTACTATGTCTTCACGAAAGAAATATGGGATGACACACACAATTCTTGAGATTTCTTCTAGATTTTATCCAACCATGTGGACTTGCAGGCCCGATAACTCTAGATCACCTGCTGCCATTCTCAAGTCTCACGATCCAAATCTTATCTATGTAGGGAATTTGACATTATAATCCACAGATTGTAACTTAAACCCTTTAATGCATACTGAACATAGGGATTTGCCTTCAGCCTCACACTTTGTTTAATCAAAAAACAACATGATTTTAGAGCTATAAGGATATCTAGAGTCACCTGACCTGATGACAAATCCTAGGTCCCCTAAATATCAGGGAGCCCCAGTGGTGTTCTAACTCTGGGCCCTAACCTATTAGTGGGTAGTAAAATCAAATTAGTATATCCTAACTACTTTTAAAAAGTAAAGTAACAGAATTTAAAAAGTAGAAGCATCATTTATAGTAAGGATAAGTATCCCCAGGAAACTTACATTTCAATTGTATATATGTGTTACGAATACTGGATCATGAAGGAAAACCTATTATTACTGTATTTGTTAATCCAAATCCTGGCAGGAAAGAGATGATTTGCACAACTTAGGCACTTAGGTGTTTAATAAACTATTCATAAAGGTTTGCACCAAGCAGTGAGCCCTTGCCATCATCCAGAACCCGAGACAGGGAAAGGAGTGGGTGTCCAGTGGGGAGAGGAGCACGGGGGAGGAGGCAGTGACAAGAGGTGCCTCCCTCAGGGAAGCGAGGTAGCCAGCCCACAGGGACCTGGCAAGTGGGGAGCTGTGCAGCCTCCCTTCTCCTTCTGGGTCCTCCCCCACAGCTGAGGACAACTAGAAGCCCCAGAGCCAGACAGTCTACGCTGCTCAACCCGCTAGGTCGCAAAGGAGGCTGTAGAAGGGACAAGCGTGGGTCTGGAGGGGCCGTCAGAGGGCCTCGAGCCCCCGTGAATCTCTATCACAGACGTCCAAAAGCCATCAACATAGTTTATATATTCCTCAACCTACACTCACTGCTTCATTTCTGGAGGCCACGTTTTTTCCATAGCCGCCTACAAATCCCACTCTTGAATCAAGGCTCTAATCTAATGACAAGCAAGTGACGCAAAAGACTGGCACCGTCATGGACACATGACTTACCCCAGCCAGACCCTTAGCACCCCCCAGCAACCAGAGGTCTTCCACCTCTCCTACCCCTATCTATGGGGCTCCTGAGGGCACAGACCCTGTCTTACTGGTCCCTGCACCCCCAGGCTTCAAAGCCTAGAACACAGGGTAGTCAATGAAACACAAACTTCAGACTGCTCCCTCTACCCATTTCTACCCGTACTTCCTTCACTACACAGAGTCCACTCCCAAGTCTGACCCCGCTGTCCCCCTCAATCTCAAAGCCCATTCCCTCTTCTGCTTCACCATGTCCATCCTCCATTCCACAGCAGGGACGTGGACCAGTTTCTCCACCTCTAGTCTCAGCCGCCTGTCGTCATCCTCCAGGGCAAGCCATACAAAAAGGCAGACACCATGGCCACCCTGCCCAGAATGCTTCCCTGATTCCCAGCTCTCTCGCTCATTGTAACAGAAGCCTCCCGGCTCTGACCCTGCCTTCTTCTCATGGCCCTCATTCCCCACCACTCCCTCCCACTGTCACTCCTGGAAACCGTTCCATAATACTGTCCCCCACCAGAAAAACAACAACACTTTACCCTCAGGCACAGGCTGGCCTCTCTCCCCCTCCCCACCCAGCCCCCCACACTCATACCTCCTGCTCTCCCCCACTCCTCCCTCTCACCCCCTCCCTCTAAGGCCTCTCCCCACCCTTACTGCTCTGGCAAACGTCCATTCATCCTTGGAAACCCTGCACAGGCAGCCAGCGCTCCACAAGCGAAGGCTACCGGACCACCCACCTCTCCCTGCTCCTCGCAAAGCCAAGCTCGGCCACTCTCCGCGCCCACCTCTCCAGGGCCCTGCACCAGACTGTGCTCCGTCTACACAGTTCTCTCTGCCCTTTTATTCTATAAGCTTGATGGAGGCAAGGACTAGGCCTTATTTTATTCTATAACCCCAGCACAAAACACAATGCCTGACCCAAAATCATTGTCTAAATCATCTCTCAAGAGAATGAAGAGACAAGATTATAGACAACCAAGCTAAGCAGCCACTGATAGAGACCTAAGGCCTCCCTGAAGAGACAACATACGTTTTCTGCGAAGATAGGGTTAAGGGACTGTACTGTTTCCCATCATTCTTCAGTCAGGAACCCCACAATCTCTGCATCCCTTCCCCAAAACAGGCCACCTCTCTACGAGGAGGAAGGAGCATAAATTATACCTGTATATCCCCTGTCACACTTTCTAGGATTCCTGTCTTCATAAAATACCAGCAAAACTTAGTCTCGTGGGGATGAAAGGTACAACACCGGGCATATCACCAATGGTACTGTGACAGCATTGCGGGGTGACAGAGGGTCACTACTCTTGTGGTGAGGACAGCAGAACAAACAGATTTGTCCAATCGCTGTGCTGCACACCTGAGACTAAGGTAATACTGTGCCAACTAGGCTTCAATTTTAAAAAACAAATAAAAAGATTAAAAAAAAAAAACACTTATCCTAAATCTCCCTAAAAAGGCATCAGAAGTCAATTACCAGCATTCCCCATAAATCTCTAATTTCAGGGCACCTTGGTGGTTCAGTCAGTTAAACATCTGCCTTTGGCTCGGGTCATGATCCCAGGGTCCTGGGATCAAGCAGCACACTAGGCTCCTTGCTCAGTGGAGAGCCTGCTTCTCCCTCTCCCTCTCCCTCTGCTATTCCCTGTGCTTATACTCTCTTTCTCGCTCTCTGTCAAATAAATAAATAAAATCTAAAAAAAAAAAAAAATTAAAAATTAAAAAAATAAAGAAATGCTTCATTTCTGCCTCAAACAAAGCAATAAAATGGGTGTGATCATTTCCCCTGTTCATATGGTTCTCTGGTCTTGCTGACAGGGGCTTAGCCAAAAGTTGCAGACATTTCCCCTGTTATACCTCCACGACCAAGTGGACCCCCTGCCCCTCCCACCACGCCACCATTCCTCCAGGGCCCAAGACCCCCCAGGCAAGGTTAATAACCTCACCTGAGGCAGAAGACAGGAGGAGTATGGGGAGTATTTATCTGGATGACTCTCGGCATTGCATCTGATAGGGACTAAATGGAGAGTGAACCCTTCTTAATCAGACTGTCTTTGGTATCTTGAAATTCCACCTCATTGCAATCCAAAAAGCGCTGGAGTCCAAGCAATCAAAAGAATGGCCGAGCCCAAAGCCAGGCGGCAGACCTAATTGGCAGTCCCTCAGACACAGCCCCTCAACACAGATAAGGAATCCATCTGAATTAAGATAATCCAGATTCATTTTTAAAAAATCAACATGAGGGGTGTCTGGGTGGCTCAGTGGGTTAAGCTGCTACCTTCGGCTCGGGCCATGATCCCACGGGTCCTAGATCGAGCCCCGCAAAGGGCTCTCTGCTCAGCAGGGAGCCTGCTCCCCCTCTCTGTCTGCCTGCCTCTCTGCCTACTTGTGATCTCTGTCAAATAAATAAATAAAATCTTTTTTAAAAAAAAAAAGGACAACATGAAATTAATGAGTAAGACACTGAAAATCAAACATTGCTCGAATATAAGAGACAGTACTACACAAATCCTCATGAAGGAAAAAGAAGATATTCCTTCATTGAAAATCCAGAATCACAGAGCACTCACAGTCTCAAAAATCTGAGAAGTGAGTCAACCTGTCAGATTCTGAAGCTGTTATTTAAGACAATCATTACAGCAGATATAATGGGCCACTAAACTACCACCGACAGTAAATGTGGATTTGATGAGGTATTTGAAGACAATCAAGAGAAAAGTTGCATTTAGACTTAAAAAAACACCACATCTAAAGATTTCAAACTTGCAAAACTTTGTGTTGAATACAAAGTCAGTCTCATTTTCATGAGAGGAAGCAATGTGAATTTAACATAATTGCACAAGGATTTATGGTATGCAGACTGGGTGTCAGGTATACGCTAAAAAACACGGACTGGAAATTTTTTTTTTAATTCCTTGTTTTTGAATAGTTCACAGTGTAGTGGGGAGACCAAATATTTGTAATAAAAGGCAGAGCCTGGCCAGTGGCTCTCCTTTACCCAAGTGGACTATTTTCCTAACCCCACTGCACCTAGATGGGGCACACGGCTGGTCTTAGCAGGGAAATGCTAGTAAGAAGTCGGCTCTGCCACTTTTCAGGCTGGGCCACAAATGTCCTGTGGCGTCCCCCATGTTCTCTTGATTCATCAGTCGGCAGAGTGCAGCTCTACAGAAACCGCCAAGGCCAAAGCACACAGCGGAGAGGGGACCTTTTCCCACGCAGAAAGGGAACCCTCCGCTGTGATAAGCCACTGCCATCCGGGTGTCGTCTGTCAAGTCAGCAGACTGTGACCACGGAACAGTAAAATCTAAGATGCATTTTCCAAAAGAAAAGCACCGGCACGGGGAGCTCAGAGAGCACAACGAGGAGGCCGGAGGGCGGTGAGTGAGGCAGGGAGGGAGGACTCACCCGGGACCGCAGCGGCAGACTCGCCTGGAGGACGCAGCAGTCACCCGCGGTGGGGAAAGGGTGAAGGAACAGCAAAGGGCAGGTAGGAAGGGGGAGGACATCAAAGGACAGGGAAGCAAAATCTGCCTTTCCACGTAAGCTCCACGGGGAACGGCTCAAACATTCCCAGCAGCAGCAGAGCACCCACTACCAGACTGGTGGCTGCAAGGCTGTCGGTGGAAGTCGCTCTGGAAGAGTCCAGAGCTAGCAGGGGCACGAAGGCCGGCTAAGAGTCTGCTGTAGTCCCCCACTGCGGAGATGAGCAATGGCATGGCTTTGGGGTAGAAGCAGATGCAGGAGATACACTTGGAACCGAAGAAAGCCTTGAAGTAACTAGACAGAGTGTGGGCTCTAAGGGAGGAAAGATCACCAAGGAACGGAGTACGCCCAGGTTTCCGGATCTGACATTGGGGTGAATGATGGCGCCCAGCATATTTGCAGAGAGCAGGCTGGGCCTCAACTGTGTGTGGGACACCGGGTGCAAAGTCCGGAGGCTGGTGGATTGGGGGTCTAAGGAAGCTCAGGGGCAGAGGTGGGAATTTAGGGGTAGCTGACACCACAGAATAGAGGAGGTCCCATTGAGAGCAAAGCCAGAGCCTGATGCCCTAGCACGCATGAAAATCCTGTAGGGAGACCGGCAGGCTGGGAAGAGATGTAGGTTTAAAAATCCTGGAAAGTTCGTGGGCAGACAGCTCTAAAAGATCATCAAAATTAGGGATGAGGGACACTTGGCTGGCTCAGTCGGTGGAACATGCGACTCTTGATGTCAGGGTTGTGAATTCAAGCCTCATACTGGATGGAGACACTATTAAGAAAACTTTAAAGAATAAAAGTCTTTAAGTGGTAGCCTGGTGGCTCAGTCAGTTAAGCATCTGTCTTCAGCTCAGGTTGTAATTCTGGGGTCCTGGGATTGATCCCTGCATTGGACTCCCTGCTCAGTGGGGGTGGGAGTCTGCTTCTCCTTCTCCCCCTCCTCCTGCTTGTGCTCTCTCTCAAATAAATAAATAAAATCTTTTTTAAAAATTAAATAAATAAATAAAAGCCTTAAAAAAATAAGGAACGAAAAGTAACAAGCTACCACATCTTCATGATCTTCTTAAAAGCAGTTTATCTGGGGAAGGTATGAGAACCACAGTAACCAACTGGGTTGGATGAGGTTTTACAGAAGTATCTATTTTTTTTAACCTAGTTTTCCAAAATCCTCTCCATTTCTTAAATCCATGCAAATACTTTTAGACATGCACATTGAGTGAAACATGAATATATCTGTAACAAAACCAATAGCCACATTAGGAAGCCATGAAAATCCCATAGGGTGTCATCCAAGGGCAGTCACTATGTGGTCCAAGTGACCCTGTGCGCCACCGCTCCTCCCTGGGCCCTGACCTTTCACAACTCCCTCAACCAGCCGATGCCCACTCACTCTGTTCCCTCCACCTGAGATGCCTCGTCTCACTTTTCCACCTTACAAATTCCCCAGCATCCTTCAAAACAGCATCAGGGTCTCCCGTTTCAATGAGCATTCTTGGTTCCTCCTGTAGCTCAGGATACCTACATCTGGGCCTCCTACCCCAGGAGGCTGCAAAACTCATCAAAACCAGAGACAGCAACTGATTAATTTGCCTGTTAGGATCACCAAGGATGTGACCTGCTACATTAGGCAGCCCCTCCTGAAGAACGCTGCCTACTGTTATTCTGCTCCTCATACAAACCTCTCCCTTCACGCTGGGCTCTACAGCTACATGCTTTAATTAACAGAATGTGGCAGCAGGGCCTGGGAGGTGCAGTCAATTAAGCATCCGACTCTTGGTTTTGGCTCCGGTCACAATCTCAGAGTTCTGAGATCGAGCCCTCTGCGTTCAGCATGGAGTCTGCTTGGGACTCTCTCCCTCTCCTTCTGGCCCTCCTCATTCTCCCTCTCGCTCGCTCTCTCTCTCAGAGAAATAGGTCAACCCTTCAAAAAATAATAATAATAATAGAACATATAGAAAACATCATGCCAGTGGCAGATCTAAGCCTTAAGCATGCCTGGAAGCTTCCAGCTTTGTACTCTTTGGAGCCCTGAGCTGCCTTTTGAGAAGTCAAGCAACCCTGCCCTGGAGGCCGTGGGAAGAGGCCCCGGCAGAGGATGAGATGCTAAGACTGAAGGGAGAGAACCCAGGCACCCAGCTGACAGCGAGAAGCAAGGCTCCAGACGGAGGCCCCGGGGCAATCAGCCCCCAGCTATTCAAGCCACCCCAGCCAAGGCACCAGACTTATGCAATCTGAAACACCCCGGACCTAGAAAACATCACACTGAGCCTTCTTCGTGGATCTAGAGTTATTTTAAGCTACTAAATGGTGGGGCAGTTTATACTGGAGCAAGACATAACCACAACAGATGGTAGTGGACACACGGTAAACGGTTTAACTCAAGAAGAGTTTATGCCCAGCCCACTAGGTACCAGGCACTCACAGGAGCTGGGGCGCCGACAATGAACAGGGCTGACCATGATCTCTACCTTGTTGCTGACATTCTAGTGGAGAGAGATGGATGATAAACACAGTTAGAACCGCTGTGGGGTAGCAAGGGGTGATTCCTGGGGAGAAAGGGCAGGAAGGACCAATACAGAGGATGGCTGGAGGGGTTGTAATCATAAACAGTTGGTAGGAAAGGCTTCAAGAAGACAGGAACCAACCTAAGATGGAAGAGATGAGGAAAGCAGACAGGTGCATAACTGGAGGTCCAGGACTATTCCAGGCAGAGAAAACCGCATATGAAGCGGGAGCCTGTCTGGCTTTGTTGGGCTAACAGCCACAAGACCATGAGGCTGGGGGAGAGTAGGATGAGGGTGGAAGAGGAGGTGTGAAAGGTAAGAGATGGTATGCCGGGGTCCCCAACCCCACCCAGGTTTAATGATTCACCAGAACAACTCACGGGACTCAGCATATGGTCATTCTCACAGCTATGATGCATCACAGTAAAAGGACACAAAGCAAAACTTAAGAAAGGGAAAAGACTCAAGAGTAGAGTTTGCAGGAAATGAGGCACGAGCTTCCAAGGATCCACATCCAGTAGACAGCCCCCCAGCCCAACTCACCCGCCACCCCCCACCCCACCCGACCCCCACAGCCCAGACACAAGGTTTCACATCACCTGTGATTGTTTTCTACCAGTGAGGATCAGCAAACTCAGCATCCCCAGTTTTCCCTGGGGGCTGGCCACACTGGGACCCTCTGCCTAGCAGGCACAAAAATTCCAGACCTCAGAAAAAGAGCCAGTGTTCAGTATAAACCATCCTATTTGCATAAGCCATTCTTTTCAGAGAGTGGTGGGAACGCCCCACAAGTCTGAGTTCCCAGTGCCAGTCAAGAGCCAGTCTTGTAAGCAGGCCTAAAGGGAGGGGTCCCGGGCCTGCTACACGAACCTTGTTTTGCAGAGATACCCACATCATACAGCACCTGACAGGCCGTCTGAAAGACACGGGAGCCAACGGAGGATCTGGAGTAGAAGAATGACAGGACCTGACTAGAATTTTAAATGTTACTCTAGCTTTTGTGTTGAGAAAAGACTTACAGTGGGGGTGTGGGGTAGAAACAGAGGGACTAAAAACCATTGGGGAAAAAAAAAAAAAAAAATACCATGAGCCCTGAGGCACGTGGGTAACTCCTGTAGCTAAGAGACTGACTCTTAATTTCGGCTCAGGCCATACTCCCAGGGTTCTGAGATCAAGCCCCCCATTGTTCTGTGTGAGATTCTCTCTCTGTCCCTCCTCCTGCTCTCTCTCTCTCTCTCTCTCTCTTTCTCTCTCACTCTCGATCTCTCAAATAAATAAATAAATAACATCTTAAAAAAAAAAAAAGTACCGTGAACCCCAGCCCGCTAACTGAAAAGCGGGAAAGAAGAATTCGATTCCGCACACATTGTGAGAGGAGGGTCCCTCAGAGTTGCAGACGGACTGCAGGGCAATCCCAAGGAAAAGAGCAGTCAGAGACTGTCACAAGCGTTTCTAACCTAACAACCAGAAGGATGACACGGTCACTAAATGAGACGGGAAGACCATGGGAAGAGTGGATTTGGAGAAGAGCATCAGGAGTTCAGCTTGGGGCGAGCTAAGGGTCAGATGCCTACCTGGCATCCAAGTAAAGGGGTCAAGGAAACTGCTATGAACCTCAGAGGTTCAGAGCTCAGAGGAGAGCTCAGAGCTCCTCTGAGGTCAGAGCGCAGAGGAGAGATCTCGGCTGGAGAGACCAAGATGATACTGGGGCCCATACTGTTGCAGGAGCTCATTGTAAAGCATCTTACATCTCACTAAAAATATCCAGAGTTTTCTTCATACTCCTCGTTGGCCCACCATCCACCACCAGCAGAAACAGAGGTGGTGCACCCCCGGGCTGTCCCACCAAAGGGGCAAACTGAAGCAGACCGCAACTTGCTTTACAATTAGACTGGATTTTCCTCATGCCCAGATGAAGGATTCAAGATTTTAAAGGTTCTCTCTTCTACCTGTGGATACCAAAAGGTACATGAAGATCCCCTTCCGACTGGCAGAGTTCTGAACAGGACAACCACATCTGTGAGAGTGTCAGGTTAAGGGCTGTGTGGGATCTAAGCTTTACACCAGTGGTTCCCAAAAGCATCATCAGAGGAGACTTAGACTTGAATCGTCCATTTAGGTTAAGTCATTTGTGACCATTTAAATTTAAATTTAAAATGCAATTCCTCAGATGTACTAGCCACATTCCAAGTATTTAAAAGCCATGAGTGGCCACAGGCCATCTTACTGGAAAACACTGACCTAGAATACTTCCATGATCACAGAAAGTTCTACCAGACTATAGAGCTTTACATTTTCCAAGAGACACAAAGCCCTGCATTATTAATAGACACCTCAGATGATTTTCATGACCAAACTCTTCAGAAAACAGTCTCATAAAAATCGGACATGGTCATTTGCCCAACTTCCTCCAAGAGGATCTAGGACACAGAATGGTGTGGGAATGAGGATAAATACTTGGTTAACGAAGCCATTTGAGCACTTTCTCCAAACTACAATCAGGACTGTCGCTCCCAGTTGCACAAGAGGCAATTAACTTAGCTCCGAGGAACTGAACTGCAGCCCCAACCCTGGTCAGCAAATCCTATGTATAGGTCACAGGATGAGGGTGGAGGAGGGCGGGGGGTCGGTGGGGAGACACAGAGAGAAAGGGGCATGGGGAGGGAGGCAAGAGGAAGGTGTGGGAAGGGGAAAGAGAAATGTGGGGGACAGAGAGAAGTATAGGAAGGAAGAAAGAGAGGCATAATGGAGAAGAGAAGATCCAGGGGCCACAAACCCAAACACCTACAGCAAGCCAAAAAACAACAATGGGCCATAAATAAGGAAATCATGACAGAGTAAAAAGTTAAGTGTGAGGTGGTAACAAACTGTTGGTGAGGCAATGATGGAGTGGAGAGCAGAATGATGCCTTCCAAAGACAAGAGGGGTGTCTCATCTCCTACTGATGATTGGGAGGTGGGAAAGGAAAGCCCAGTACTGCCAGAAACTCTGATTTGTTTTTCCCCCAAAGAAGACAGAACTCTGGACCTTTGCATGAGTCTCAAAATATTTAAACACGGCAACTAAGTCAAAATGTGATACTGAGGGGCCGGGCACCTGGGTGGCTCAGTCAGTTAAGAGTCTGCCTTCGAGGGGCGCCTGGGTGGCTCAGTGGGTTAAAGCCTCTGCCTTCAGCTCAGGTTGTGATCTCAGGGTCCTGGGATCGAGCCCCACATCGGGCTCTCTGCTCAGCCGGAAGCCTGCTTCCTCCTCTCTCTCTGCCTGCCTCTCTGCCTACTTGTGATCTCTTTCTGTCAAATAAATAAATAAAATCTTTTAAAAAAAAAAAAAAAAAAAAAGAGTCTGCCTTCGACTCAGGTCATGACCCCAGGGTCCTGGGATGGAGCCCCACATTGGGCTCCCTGCTCACTGGGGAGCCTGCTTCTCCCCCTCTCCTCCCCACTCATGTGCTCTCTCTCGCTACCTCTGTCTCTCTCTCTCAAATAAATAAATAAAAATCTTTTTTAAAAAATGTGATACTGAACAAAATTGAAAAAACATATCTATGGGTCATGGCAGGTACCACTAGCCCTGTGTCTGCAAACCTGGAGGCTCTTCTATTCAAGTCAAGTAGGAGAACCAAAACCAAGCTCGCAGCAAGTGCCCTGCTGGTGGTGAGTCTGTCTTACCCTCATGCTGGGGAGAGCGTGTAGTCCACACACTAGGAGTGGACTGAACAGAAAATGAAGCACTCAAGTAAGTCCATGTCCAATAAATTGCAAAGCATTTTGGAAATCCAGTCTGGTCCTAGTTTATGTACACAGGAACCTTAAAAATCTGGAAGCCTTCATCAAAAACTGAAGCCTTCAAGAATTTAGGATTTCCAGCCCATTTCTCCAGGTTAGGCCCATATAATAGCATGCCAGATTCTTGTTACTGTATAAATTTTTAGATGCTGACCTCACAGTTTACCAGAAAATGGAATTATTACTCTTATCTTGCTCAGATTTGGGAAGCTGGTCTCAATGGAAAAACAAATTATTCAAAATATCTGAACACAGAAGAGATTCAATCATTTAGGCAAGTCTAAATGTTTCTTCAAAAAAAAAAAGTATTTTCATATGGTCAAATCCACAAATCTGCTTAAAATTCCAGCATACCCACTATCCCATGAACCCAATATTCATATTATCTCATTCATTTCCACTCCACACACTACACATTCTCATTACTAAACCAGCCTTTCCCTTACTCACTTTGACCTTATCTAGTGCGTGTGCGTTTGTGTATGTGTGTGTATGAAATATATATATAAATGTATGTTCAATTTAATAAATTATTTGACCACCTGCTGTGAGAATGCATTCATGGTAAGAGGGACGATTACTAATGACAGGTTGGTCTGGAGACGTCTAAAACACAGTACCTGCCATCAAAAGAGTTTAAGACCAAATGAGTTCAGTGATACCAAATGATTTAGATAGTTGATTAGTAGTTCTCAGCCCTGGCTGGGCATTAAAATCACCTTTGAAAACACCGATGCCCAGGCTCCACTCCAAACCCAATGAATTAGAATCCTGGAGAAAGGGAAGTGGGCATTTGTATTATTTAAAATGTTAAATGATAAATTAGAGGTAACTAATGATCGGCCAGGGTTGAGAGCCCCTGCAGGATATGCCTCAATTACCATTCAACTGTGACACCTAATTTTGATGATAAATTTAACTAGTTACCCAGTGATCCCCACCTGGACTACTTAAGAAGACAATCTCCTCTCCACTAACTACTTAAGTAAATTGGATTTAGAGCTTGGGACACTTGATAAACTACCAGGATCCAAAGGCAAGCAACCCCATAATTCTTGCCCCTTAGTCAATTCCACCTTCCTGGTAAAGTTCATTGAACTGCAGGGGAAGGAGGGAAAGCAGGAAACTCAAAGTCCATTTCAGAACATAATTAAAGCCTTCCCAAAAGTTCTCTCAGTGTCTTCAGCATCTTACCTGCTTCCGGCCTTATCTGATGCTGATTCAGCTGGTCCCCCACATTCCCCAAATACCAGTTTTCTTTGTTTCTTCTCAGCAGAGGGTGGATACTTTCCCATGCTGTCCACAAAATCCAGAATGACTTCCTTGGGCTTCACTTATCCGCCGCCAAACTAGACACCCCTCAACTCTATTCTCAATTTTGAAATCTGCCTTTCTCCTATCTAAATAATTCAAGACCCAAAAAGAAATGGGCTTAATTTACATTCGTGTTCCCACCAAATTTGTTTCTTGATAGCACTCTCTACCTGAATATCTAAGAGATTTGGCCCATTTTTCCACTAGTAATCAAACGAAGGAATGTTTTTCATACTTGGTTTGCAAATGCTGCAATATTAGGCTCAGATTCTAGACTTCTCTCCATTACATGTAGACCTAAACTGTATAGGATATAATCAAGAGGAACTTGTACATGTCACAGCTCTCTGCAAGAAACAAAATTGCCATCTTTAGGTTGATGGGTTATTACAGCAGTTTGTAACTGGAAGATCTTTTTAAAACAAACTGTAGGGCGCCTGGGTGGCTCAGTGGGTTACGCCGCTGCCTTCAGCTCAGGTCATGATCTTGGGGTCCTGGGATCGAGTCCCACATCGGGGTCTCTGCTCAGCAGGGAGCCTGCTTCCCTCTCTCTCTCTCTCTGCCTGCCTCTCCATCTACTTGTGATTTCTCTCTGTCAAATAAATAAATAAAATCTTTAAAACAAACTGTAAAATATAAGATGGATAAACTCCCATGCATAATAGCCTATCGGGCTGTGCAGTTAGCAACTATGAGTAAGGATCCTAGGAATAAGGACTCAGTTCCTGGGTTCAATTCTACCATGTATCACCCATATCTCTGTCTTTTTCTTCTCCCCATCTGCAAAAAGAAAATACCAGTACCTGCCTTATGAGGTCATTTAACTTACGTAGTAAAGTTTCTACAACTGCGCCTGCATAGTCAGCACAATTCACTTTATTGTTAAGTTTTTATGTCTGAGGGCAGGACTAAAAACCTTACTGTCCAGGGAAGCAAGACTTTTAAATCTGTGTCACTGATTTAAAGAAAGTGAATTTATGACAAGTTGCCTTTCAAACTGAATTTTGACATTTCTGGGTTTTCCTATTATTTTCCAAATTCAATGGATGAAAGCATGGAATTTGATAGATTATTTCTTGACATTTTAGTTCTATTAGGAATACCATTTAATAACAGTTAAGCCTTGTTATGATTACAATACTATTCAAAATGAAACTCTGGGAGAGAGAGATTTGGGAAAGAGAAAATATCACTTGCCACTTATTAAATTGAGATTTTAAAAGCCAAAGAAGAGAAGGAGAATTTATAAACTGCAGGTGACCTTTAAATGTCACATTCGCTAATATATAAATGTAAACACAGAAAAATGTAATATCTGGTAATAACAGTAAACTGATCAATACAATTACATTATAGGTTCTGTGATATTATAAATTATGCTTTCAGTACAGAATATCAATAGCTTTTTAACACCTTTTAAGATCAAATTACAATGCACTAAATTTCATCTAGTCCCCTGCATGTTATTTATAAGTATGTAGCATCCTTCCATTACTTGGACAGCTCCACGTACTAAGCTTCTATATATACAAGATGTTAGAGCATAAATTATTTTTAATATTGAGTTAATAAAAAATAACTTTATCATTTCATTAAAATAATCCTTCAATGATGTTTACTTTAATAATCTGCCTAGAATAATGTTACTACTAAGCTTACTTTCAAAAGTTAGGGAAATACAGTTCCAAGGAAATTGGTTACTTGTGCAAATCTCGGTTTTTAACTGAATTACAGAAAACAAAGCATTTACACTGGGTCACTGGGTGGCTCAGTGCACTGGGCATCAGCCTTCGTGAGGTCATGATCATGGGGTCACGATCCTGGGATCAAGCTCCTCACAGGGCTTCTTGCTCTGCAGGCAGCCTGCTTCTACCTCTCCTTCTGCACCTCTCCCCCCGGCCCCTGCAGTAGAGCACCAGCACAGGGCTCTCTCACTCTCTCTCAAATAAATAAAAATCCTAAAAACAACAACAAACCAGCATATGCTATTTTAACATTGGGGGAAAATTGGGGTAGATACAGTTTTAAAGGCCATTTCTACAGTTCTCACAGCATGAGAACAAATATTAAATGAGCCACCGACCTCTAGCACAAGAGTTTATGTCTTGTCCTTTTTGATGAGGATTTGGGGTATGCTGTTCCATATGAAGATTCAAGAAAGAAAAAGAAAAAGGCGCTCTCCAATGCCTTTATTTAAAGAACCCATCAAAGACGACACAAGAGTCCCAGTATGTTACCCAAACACCCACCATGAATTCTAGTGTCTAGCTAGGCCTTCTGAAGATGCACTGCCCCCTTAAAAATAACAGTCACTTAACTTTTACTTGTTTCTGATTTCAGGGACAGAGTTGGGAATAATCAACTCACTAGTCAGGCCGGGCACACACACTAGTAAACAGAGAAAATGCGGCTTAAAGACACTCCACATGTAGACGGTTTAGTTGAAGCAAACAGCATCCTTCCACCAAAGTTCCCAGTCACTGATGGAGAAAGCTCACAAGACTTCAATCCCCGGGGCCCCATCAGGGCTAACTTCCGAGTGTGTGTTACTCGCACCAATCAACTTTCTAAGTCCAAGGAACAGAAGTGGGGCGGGCCTTAGCCCTAGTCAAAACTCACACCTGAGGTAAGCAACACCTTCCAATACTCCCTTAAGAAGTGTTCTCTCAAGCACCTTGGAAGGCAGTGCTTCTCAAGCTCCAATGGTCATTCCACTCACCTGGGACCTTGCTTAAAACCAGATCCGAGGCAAGGGGCTTGGATTAGGGCACCAGATCCTGCATGTGTAGGGAGTCCCCAACTGACTCCCACGCTGCGTTTCCTCCTGTCACCCTCTGAGAAGCAAGGCCCACAAACCCCCAGAGACATCCAGGTCACTTATATGAGCAAACAAGCCGAAGTTGCGAGAACAGGTAGCGCCCAATAAAGTCTCCTGGGCGCTCTGCGCCCCTTGGGCGTCGCCACCGGGTCCTGGGGCCTCTGACAGGTGCCTGGCCTCGGTGCGCCCGCCGGGAGCCCGCCCCGCAGCCGCGTCCCCGCACCGCCCCGCCCCGGCGCTCACCTTCTCCCGGGTCTTCAGGTAGCGCTGCAGCGCCTGCTGCGTGAGCTCCCGGACGCGCAGCTGGCCCTCCTTGCACGGCACCACGATGCCCGTCCTGCCGAAGCACACGGTCACTTTCATCCTAGCCCCCGGTGCCCGCGCCGCGCCCGGCCGAACAGGTGCCCGGCCCCACGGCCACAGCCCCTAATGTCGGGGTCCGCCCGACGCCCGCGGGTCCGGAGCCCCCCGAGCGCCTCTCCCCGGGCGTCCCCTCGGGGCCCGGGGCTCGCGGCCGCGCCCCTCCGCCCGGCGCAGGCGGCCCCGCGGCGGGCGGCAATCGGGGGAGGGGGCGGCAACGGGCAGGGCTGCGTCCCAGGTAGCTGGTGGCCGGGGGCGCGGCGACAACGCCGCCGCCGGGCTCTTCCTACTCCTCCTGCTCGGGCTCCGGCTCCGGCTCCCGCTCGGCCCGGACGAGGCGGCTGCTCCAAGCCCGCCAAAGCGAAACTGGCGGCCGGGCTGTGGCCCTGGCCCTGGCCCTGGCCCTGCCCCCTGGCCCTGGCCCTGGCCCTGCCCTGGCGGCGGCGGCGGCGGCAGCCGGGCCGGGCCGGCCCCAGGCCCGGGGCTGGAGTGGGCGGCGGCGGCGGCGGCGCGCGGGGCCGGAGTTGGGAGGAAACTTTTGCGCCGGATCCCAACTCCACGGCGGCGCGCGGCGCTCTGGGCTCCCGCGGCCCCGGGGCCGGCCTGGGCCCGGCTCTTAAAGGGGCCGCGACGCTCCCCGGCCTCGCCGCGCGCTCGGCGGCCCGGAGTGGGGGCCGTGCCGCGGGTAACTAGAGCCCGGGAGCCTGGTCCCCTCCCTCGATCTCTCCCTGGCTCTGTCCCTCCCGCACACGCGCTGAGCTCCGGGGAGTTGTAACGGGACCTGGAGCTCCCCACCAGGGAACTGAAACCGGATCTCATAAAGCACCCCTGAGGGAAGAGCTGGGAGACTGCTGAGCTACACCGTTAAAATGTGGGGTTGGAGCAAGATTCTAGGAAAGCCCGGGAGCAGGTGCTTGTCGCCACGCCCACCAACTCCCCCCCCCCCCCCCCCAGGGAGAGGCGGCTCACAGGTACTGAGCGGCAGGGATGGCCCAAGGGCCTGCCAGGATCCTAGTCTTAAGCAGAGCATCTATTCGATCTGCTGGAGTCCTGAGATGGCAACACTAAGGGGTTCTTGGGGCCAACGTGGCAGTGGAATCCTTCCTTTTACAGAAGAGCAAACCGAGTATTTCCCCAAAGGTCACATCCCAGACCCAGAAATGATAGCATACGTTTACATATATCCTTCTGAAAATGTGCCTTCTGTTGGGCATTTGACTAGAAAAACCATTTTAAACACCTTTAGGCTCATGATTCGTCAGGTGCGTGTTCACCAAAGTAGGTGTATCTGAAAAAAAAAAATTAACAAAAAATATTTGTGTCATTCTTAGCTCACATATCAATGAGTTCCTTTGAGCCTAACAACAACCCTGCAAGGTAAATAAATGTTTCCCATTTTGTGCATGAAGAATGGTGCCAAAGGAGGTTAAGGAACGGAGCTGACCATGAAGTTAGTTATGCTAAGAGAAACTCAGTTTTTCCCATGCTTAATCTCTGCTCTCCCCAAGCCCTTTTTCTAGCAATCTAGTTCATCGGACAAGATCCTCAGGGCTACATCATGTGTTTCTCTACAAGAGAGTTTGTTTCTGAGGTACCTGTGTGGTATAGTCCATTAAGGATCTGACTCTTGGTTTCTGCTCAGGTCGTGATCTTAGGGTCCTGGGATTCAGCCTTGTGTAAGGCTACCCACTCAGCACAGAGTTTGCTTAAGATTCTCTCTCCCTCCCCCTCTGCCTCTCTCTCTCTCTCTCTCTCAAATAAGTAAATAAAATTTTTAAAAATAATTTCTTCCTTTATCAAGACATTTTTTCATTTGAACTTGAGTTGCCTAGGATTGTATGAGAACGTGCAGAAGATTAAATTAATGGGCTCATGAATTTTGAAAGTTTTAAAATTTTTTTACTCACTCATGCTTTCAATAAATATGTATTGTCTTCTATGTACAGGGCCTTCTCTAAGGTCAGCGGCATCAAAGAGGATCTCCTATACCAAGTCGATTTGAAAAAATATATATTAGAGAGTATAATTTAGGAACAAATGCAATATAAACCAATTTAAATAAACTAAAGACAGAATCTATTTCCTCATTCTTTTCCTCATAAAATCAGAAGATCCGAAGAACACTCCTCTGAGGCAAGATTGAATCTAGAAACTCAGTGTCCTCAGGGGCCATCTTTCTCTATCTATTGGCTCTCTGTTCCTCAGTGTTGCTCCATTTCTCAGTCAGGATCTCCCTGGAGGAGGCAAAGATGGCCACTCCCCGTGCTCCAGGTTTACACAGCCTTAAAGACAGTCCTCTCTGTCGTCAATAAGCCTTTTTCTGGTGAGGACTTGCATATCTAACGTTGAGTCACATATCTTCCCTCTGGCGATATTCACCTGCCACTAAACCAGGACTGAAAAAGGAGGGGTGAACACCCAAAAGATGGGACAACAAAGCACATTTCAGCACCATAAAATATAAGACTGTTTTCCAACCCGTGACGGGGGGGGGGGGGGAGGGGGGATGGGGGGGAGCTTATAGGTAGAGAGCAGGGAAGACAAGGCCTACAGATGTGAAAAGTTAAACAGAAATTACAAAACAATAGTAAATTTGATATTTCTGCAGAATATTATTGATTTAGATGTATGCCTGCACTGTTTAAAGTGAATGTAAACAAAAATAGATTATATATTGCCTGTGATCATATATCTACATATGCATCATATATTATGTATCTGTATCTTATTTTCCTTTGCAATAATCTTATAGGAGAGGTACTTCTGTTACTCTCCTTTTAAAGATGAAACTGAGGCACAAGGAGGTAAATTCACATTCTTAGCAAGTAGCAGAGGCTGGATTAGAACCCAAGCAGTACAACGCCAGTCAGACTGGCTAGTAACTGCTGTGCTGATCTGTTTTGGCTAGGACCAAATGAGTAGAGCAAAGAAACAAATAGATACTAGCTAACCTACTAACTAATACTAACCCCTACTTGTAATATTGTGTATTTTAGAGACACAGAGAATGGTACAGAGCAAAGATTTTTAGCTGATGAAATGACTGCGTTCTTTATCTTTATGCTTTGTTTCTTTTTTTCTTCACACTTGCTGCAGACTCTGGCTCTTCTGCTAAGATAATGAGGAACTCCAGCTCTGCTTCACTCTCCTAACTTCCTCTGGGCCCAGCTTTAGCCCATCCCCAATACCTAGAACCCCCGATTCCCCAGGTGAAGCAGGAGGAACACAGGAACACGCAAGCTCTCCACTGGCCTCTTATAGGAAGATTGGAATCAGCCTGGGTGGCGCGCCGCAGAGACGGTGTTGTCGTCAGATAAAGAAAGAGATGGAGCGGGGCACACGACTGCACAACGCCTTGTGCAATCCCACACATCATGGAGTGAACGTTAATGACCCCAGGCTAGTAATTACAAAAAGACTTTAGCGTTTATTAATTCATGTTTATTAAAGAGCCAGACTTAATTTGTTCTTCAGTCTTATCACAGCATACATAGAAACAATTTATCATATATCAAGCCCTATAAAAAAACATAGTTACAACACACAGACATTCATGCCCAACAAATTCCTAAATCAATATTTCATGCCCCACGGGACTCCTGGACTGAAGACAATAAATAATTTGCCCTGATTGAGTAACACTGGAGGATTCTAGGCCTGGGTTCCATTTTCTTGTTTTGCCTGTTGGATGGATAAATATTGCCTGTGGTGTGATATTTTCCCATTTGTTATCCAACAGCTTAGCAAGCTTTGGAGGAACCAGTGAAAATCTTGTGCCGACAGCAATAATACCAACCAATATTACTAAACCGCTCTGCTTTATGAAAAGTGTAACTAAAATGTCACTTACCATCAAGCATATACCGAATTAAACAAATGATTATTTTTATATGTAGTTAACTAGTATCCTTCCTAATATTGTTTAGCATCATTAAAACAGAAAACATTTTCTCCTTCCTTTTCACCTTTCACCTTCGGGAATTTTTTATAACAAGCACTAATTTTGTCAAGTACAATATATTTTCATAACAATCTTCTATCTAAGACCTTTGGAACAATTAGTACAATAACTTATGTTCTTGTGGCACCTGGGTGGCTCAGTTGAAGTGTCTGCTTTTGGCTCAGGTCAGGATCTCAGGGATAGGGCCCCACGTTGGGCTTGAACTCAGGCTCCCTGCTTAGAGGGGAGTTGGCTTCTCCATCTGCCCCTCCCCCCATGCTTGCGCACATGTGCGAGTTCTCTCTCTCTCTCTCTTTCTTTCTCAAATGAATAAATAAAATCTTAAAAGAAAAAAATACATTATGTTCTTAGCTTCCTTAAGAAAGCAGGAGCCAGCATGATGTCCTAAAAGAAAGAAAAATGGGTAGGAATCTTTATTCTTTCCTTCCCTGTTTAAAAGCAAAGGGTTTGGGTTATTGTTTAACTTGGCAAGAATGGGTTTTTCTTAAGGGATGTTTGTTTCTAAGTACATTCCTTTGTTGACTGTTTCTTTGTTGACTCTTTCTATAGGTGTTCCTAAAACACAAATAACAATGTTTTACACCCTGAAGGGAGGATTGTGGGCGCTCAGCTTTTTGATAGACCCTTGTTTATGCCTATTCTGTAAGTAACACTCAGAAGTCTCCACGGTGATACAGCTAGGCCACGCCTCCTTATACTGACTTAACACTTGTTGGATGATTAATGTCCTGCCTTGATTTATGTTTTCCTGGAAAAAAAACAAAAAACAAGAAAAACAGAAACAAAAAACCTGGATCATGAAGTGAGTATATCTTTAAGAAAAAAATTAAACAACCAAAAGCAAAGAAACTCTCCAACTGATGTTGTATTAAGAGTTGAGCTTTGGGGGCGCCTAGGTGGCTCACGGTGTTAAGCCTCTGCCTTCAGCTCAGGTCATGATCTCAGGGTCCTGGGATTAGGCCCCACATAGGGCTCCCTGCTCAGCGGGGAGCCTGCTTCCCCCCTCTTTCTCTGCCTACTTGTGATCTCTGTCAAATTAATTAATTAATTAATTTTTTTAAAAAAGAGAGAGAGAGAGAGAGAAAGAGAGTTGAGCTTTGGTTCTATGTTTGTCTTCAATGTGTGAAATCCTTCTGAAGCACATCGTGTTTGTTGGCCACTAGGAAGAGGTTCCACCCACAGGAGCAAACACCAGGTCCTCTCACCAGGAGGCTTTAGGGACAGACTTATAAAGGAGGTCCGCAGTGATGATCAGGAATGCTCTCCAATAAGCTCCTTTACCCAAGAATAGCTCCTGAGGTGAGATTGCAATCAAGTGTTCTCTTTTCAGTTCCCTCAGTTTTCCTAAGGCCTCCTTCTGCACTCCTTCTTAACCTTTTAGCTGGAGAAGTGAGTTGGTGTTCGCCTAACTGACAGGAGGCAGAGAAAGAACTGAGATTTGACACCAGGTGCTTCAACGTATCAAAGGATTGGAGGCAGAACAAGTAGACGGGAGCTAGACAGACTGAGGTTCCAAAGCTCTGCCGCTTACGTGAGGCCAACTTCATGGCGCCTCTTGACCAAATGGGACGATCACATACATAAAGAGCCCCACACATAGTAGGCAAAATTATTGCCATCTGCCACCTTTTATTCTATTTCCTAGCATTTCTAAATGCCACTTATTTTCACAGGGCCTGGAACTACTTCTGGAAAGAAACATATCAAAGGACACTCAGAAGCTACCCATCATTGTTTCCCTCAAAGTTTCTGAAGACTGAGGGTAACTAGTTCTGTAATGAAAGCCCCCCACCCACAGCAAAATAATAAGATTTGTGTTTCACAAGCTACATATTATGAAATATGTTTTTCAAAAAAATTCTGGTCATAATAGCCTTGTACATGAGATCATAGAATTCCAGAGCTGAAAGTGGCCTTAGAGATTATTTGTATAATCTCCTCATTTCACAGATGAAGGACACTACGGACTGGAAAGATCAGGTGACTAGCCAAAATCAGTACCCAGATCCTTCAGAGTGTGCTCTGGTGCTTTCTTCACTTTCCTGTCTCCCTGGTAATAGAATTTATCTATCCATCCATCATCTATCTATCTATCTATCTATCTGTCTATCTATCTCTTTTAAAAGGAGAGTGTGGCACAGAGGGGTGAGGGAGAGGATTAGAGAGAGTGAGAGAGGCAGAAAGAGAATCTCAAGCAGGCTCCATGCTCATTGCAGACTCCCACACAAGGCTCAATCCCACAACCCCAAGATCACGACTCTGAGATCACAACCTGAGCCAAAACCAAGAGCTGGATGCCCAACTGATGCGCCACCTAGACCCCTCGGCCTGGTAATAGCATTTAAAACAATAGATATTTGACCAACATTGACTCAAGGCTTTGAGTTTTCACAGGGCCAGGAGGTGATGATGGTAAACAGCCCATTCTTCTATCTATTTCTGGTGTTCTGATTTAAACCTAAGATTCTGAACCGTTGTTCTTGCTATGATTGTAAATAGCAGAAAGATTCACTGAGTGTTGGGGCACCTGGGTGGTTCAGTGGACTAAGCCTCTGCCTTCGGCTCAGGTCCTGATCCTGGGGTCCTAGGATTAAGCCCCGCATCGCATCGGGCTTTCTGCTCCGCAGGGAGCCTGCATCCCCCTCTTTCTCTGCCTGCCTCTCTGCTTACTTGTGCACTCTCTCTGTCAAATAAATAAATAAAATCTTTAAAAAAAATTTATTAAAAAAAGGTTTGCTGAGTGTTAAAATGACTATTGCAGAAAATAGAAAACCATCAAAAGATTTTGAAGCAGGAGAGTGCCGTGATCAGATTTCTGCTTGGCGGAATACAGAGGACCTGCGAGACAGACAAAAGCCTTTGCTTGGCGGAATACAGAGGACCTGCGAGACAGACAAAAGCCTTGCTTAGTTCACTCATTCCATCATTCCCTTCTTTATGCATCAATATTTACTCAACACCTATAATCTGCTGAGCCCAAAGAGATCACAAACCTTCCTCTGGTGAGGAAGCAGATGACAAATGACTAACCAAATAAACAAAATATTTACAGATTGTGAAAAGGTGTAATGAAGGGTATAAACAGCAGGCTGTGTGAACGAGAATACGTGGGTAAAACACACCCTGTTTAGACTGGATGGACAAACGCAAATGTAAGGAACCCAGAGAAGATGGAGCAGGGCATGAGGTCGAAGAGATTATCTGTAATAATGGCCTCCAAAAAGACCATGACAGAGGTCGTGAGAGAGGAGGGCGGATCAGTGTAATCTTTCAGGATCTGCCCCAGAAAAAAAAGGTAGCAAGATTTTAGGGTCAATCAGGAGAAATTGGTTTCTAGTTAGAAGGTGGATTTATTAATTAAAGATAGAGAATCTTGGAACACTGGAGGCGTCCAGAAGAAGGTAGAGAAAGAAGAGTAAGTTCAGTTTAGGACATTTTGAATTTTAATGTGCCTAGAAGAGAACCAGGGAGAAGTGCTTCGTTAGCCAGAAATACAAAGTTTAAAGCACAAGCGTCTGAAGACTAGATATGTAGATCTGGGGGACACAAATTTGAAGTTTAACTCATCAGAATGGAGGAGATTGGTCAGAGAAGGAATTTGGAATGAAAAGACAACAGGACTTAGACTAGAATCCTGGCGAATGTCAGCATTTAAGAAGAGAAAGATCCAGCAGTTACATATGGGGATGGAATAAATTTTTAATTGCAAGTTATTGTGTTTAATCTAGGTAAGGTATTATCAGTTTCAAAGGTGTGATAAGAAAGGGTGCCCTGGTGAAATCATAATGGTGGAGAACAGGAAATTTAATGTTAAGAATGGGAAGTAAGACAGTTTGACTGGAGTAGATAGGCTTCGTTGGAGCCTAACACAGGGTATAAGGTTATAAAGATATGGGAAGAAGGAAATGAGGGAAGTGGTTGTGGGGGAGCTGCGAGAACTAGACAGAGTAGTTTGGATCTGTTTCACTAAAGAAATATCCTCTAGGTGCTTGAGCAGAGGAGCAATATGCATAAAACAGCATTTGATAGCCGTTATTCTGACATCTTCATGTGCGAAGAACCAGAGTAGCAAAAGAGGCATCTGGGTAGCTCAGTCGGTTGGGTGTGCCACTCTTGATTTCAGCTCTGGTCGTGGTCATGATCAGGTCAAGGGTTCAGGCCTGGCTACAGCCCTAGGTTAGGCTCCATCCTCAACAGGGAGTCTGCTTCTCTCCTTCTCCCTTTGCCCCTTCCCCTGCGCATGGATGTGACCCAAGCTCTTTCTCTCTGAATTGAATAAATAAATGTTAATTAAAAAGAAAGAAAGAAAGAGAGAAAGAAAGAAAGAAAGAAAGAAAGAAAGAAAGATAGAAAGGAAAAAAGTGACTAAAGCTAGTGGAAGATCCAACAGAAGTTTGTTGGAATAAATCACACAAAACTAAATTTAAGTATGTTAAATGTAAATTCATCCAATGTATATATAGTTCTAGACTATCCCCACCTGTATATGTATTTATTCAAAGTAATAGACTATGGGATTGTTTAATGTCCAGTCCTACAACTACACTATTCCATGCATGGGAAATGAGGGAGTGCCATATGACTCAGGGTCCAGTCAGACAAACTGAAAACACACCCTATCTCAAACAAAGGGAATCAAATATAAGAAATTAATTACACTGTCAGTGGAGGAGCTGAAAACCCAAACAAGAAATAGTAAGGCAACTCAAAGATGAACCATAGCATGAAGCTCCGTCTTTCTCTAGCATTAGCTGGATTCTGGGAGGAGGTAATACTAGCAGAATCCAGAAACTGGGCAGCTTGACAAAGCTAGAACCATAGCGGAAATTGCCTTGCAGAAACTGGGAGCCCAGAAAGAGGAACTGTCCAGAAGACACCTGAAACTATGAGGAGCTATAGTCTTAAATTTTTTTTTTTTTAAGATCTTATTCATTTATTTGACAGACAGAGTTCACAAGTAGGCAGAGAGGCAGACGGGGGAGGGGGGAGGGAAGCAAGCTCCCTGCTGAGCAGAGAGCCCGATGTGGGGCTCGATCCCAAGACCCTGGGATCATGACCTGAGCCAAAGGCAGAGGCTTTAACCCACTGATCCACCCAGGCGCCCCGAGGAGCTATAGTCTTAAAAACACAGCCAGAGGAGGAGGAGAGAAGGAAAAAGGGAAGAGAAGGAAGAGAGTGAAGCAAGGAGGGACTACCAAAACTCTCACTCTGGTCTCCTGCCCTCCATGCTTCCACTAGGGCCTCATACTGGCAGATCTAGCTAGAAGCCAGTGAGCAAGGAGAAGGGCAGGGAGGAATTGGGGAGCAAACAGAAGGTCTTTTCTGGTGGGCTTTGATAGTAATTCATAAATAGAGATTTTAATTCTCACTAACATCTTAGATTCAGGAAAAGAACTAATAATATTTCCAATTCACTTTGACATAGCGTTGGTGGTATAGTGGTTAGCATAGCTGCCTTCCAATTCACTTTGATATATTTGTGAAAATAATCTTTCTCCCAGTGTAGATGAAATTCATGCTTTTCTCAAAAGAAAGTGCTTCTACATTTTAACAGTGAAATAGCAGCTTTTCCCTGATTGCCAGATAACTATTAATTTCCATCATTTAAGAAATAAAAATATTCCTACCCTTACTCAATCATCAGACTCAAAGTAATAGTTTTGTTTAGCTATGATTACACAGGCATTTAAGCTGCAAATCCAAAAATTCTACTAATATTGAATGTTGACTACGTCTAACTACAATGCTATCTGATAATATTTCATTTATTTTATAGGCCATAATTTTAGACACTAATCCATGGATTTATAACAGAAGCTTTGAAGACTATCCAAGTTTAGAGTTGTGAGTCCTTTGTATAAAATTATTTGTAAAAGCCATTAATACTTTATCACATGTGGACATGAATAGTAAGTGTGATATTTATTTCAACACCATCAGGAAAATTTGATTTAATTAGTATGTGTCCTTTAAGAGTGTGTACTCTTGTTAGTACATACTTGTTATAACTCTTTGCAATTATCTTCAAACTCATTTTTATATACAAGAATTCAAATATAATAAAGAATATAAATACGTTATATGTGGATTTCCGCATATCTCCCAAGACCTAAAAGGGGTATCTTCACAGCAAATAAAGAGCGCTGTCAATTTTCCAAGTGCAAAGTAAGCTTTGTTACTTTATACCCACCCCTGGTTGTATAAATGAGGGGTAGCATAGGTTGAGCTTGACCTCTATGAAGCCCACTGAGCTTTTGCTAGCTGCAAATTCCTGATTGTAGACCCCTCCTCAAAACAGCAGCTCCAGGCTCTTTGAAGGACTAGCATTGCTGTTGATTACACCAAGAGTGACCCCTGACACAACGACAGCCATCTATAGGCCAACAGATGATCCAAGACATGACCTGATGTTAAGTGCTATAGAGATAAAGTAATTGGTTATTGGCTAAGCTGATCAAACGGACTCCTTGTCGTCAGACGTTTGGCTGCTTGTTAGTGAAAGAGCTGAAAGGCCAATTCAGTTCCAGAGACTCCAGTGGTTACGAAAGAGAAGAGAGCTCTTTTGGAGTCTCCGTTTTCCATGAACCTCCCAGTACCAACCTGCAGGTGCTGTCATCACAACAACCAATTATTTTTCATAACATCATTCTGAGCTCGGCCAATCTGTAAACCCAAACCAACTATCTCTAGCAAAGAACCCAAGTTTTAATAAATAAAAAAGAACTAAGTTCATGAACAGTAAATTCATGAACAAGAAGTCATGGACCCAGGGGTTTTAAAACATATTGTTGTTAGTAGGAACCCAGGGTCTGCTGGCAATGAACTGGATTAGAACTGGAGTAACCTGGCAGTTCATGGATACCTGAATCACATTTCTTGAGGAAAAGACGTTGAACACTGATTTTTAGGAGTTACTAAGGATGTCAGGAGTGGGAAGATCCAGCCTAAGTGTCAAGGCATGTGATTTTTCTGCATTCCAAAACAAAGGGGTGGATGTTTTCCTGCAAGTTCTAATTAACTGCATTTGAATATTGAATATTGAATATGGCAGACAGACTCAGCAAGAATGAAACTCCATTTTTAAGAAACAACATTTTGGAAGGAACTTCCTGGAAGAGCATTTGCACCCCTTTAGAGCAACAGTAGCTGCTGTGATATATCACATAGGTGCACCTTGAGGACTGCACGCTCATTCTCCTGGTGCCAGAATTGTTGGTAGCTGAGGTTCTCGGTTGAAATACCATCCAATCTCCCTTAATAGAATAGATTCAACAGAACCTACCCCAAATCATACCTTATTCACAGGGCAGCCCACATGCTGACATACACTGAGTGGCCTACTAGAGTGGGAAGTGTCAAGGTCCAGGTCCCTTACCATAAGACTGGTCAACTCTGAATGGCCATCTCAGTTACATGAACCACTTTGTTGAAAATGCATTGCCATGCAGTTCCTTTCTCTGCACTATCCTACTTCATTTACTTCCACACAAGAATTATTTTGATCACACTCCCCAGTAAATGTCTACGCATGAGTCTCCAACTCAGAGACTGTTTTCCAGATAATCCAACCTAAGACACAATATAATAATAATAAAAAAAGAGCTCTGTTAAGAATTCACAGCACAATACTTTGAACACAAATGCGGGTTTAGGATGACTAATGAACAAACTTAAAGATAAATATAAATGGAAATTGAGATGCAACATGGGGGGGGTTGCGGGGCGGCGGCGGGCGGGGGGGGCGGGCACGAGAGGGGGAGAGGGAGGGTGGTTGGGTTATGGACACTGGGACACTGGGGAAGCTATGTGCTATGGTGAGTGCTGTGAGGTCTAAACCTGATGATTCACAGACCTGTACCCCTGTGGCTAATAATACATTATATGTTAATAAAAAAATAAAAAATAAAAAAAAATTTTAAAAGGATAAATAAAGAATATATTGTAAATCCTTCCAGTTGTTTAAAAAAAAAAAAAAAAAAAAAGGACAGACTAACAGAGAATACAGCCAAAGATACTTAATTTATGATAATTCAGTAGTGGTGGCTTACAACTGGCCCAGATACAATGGCCTAAACTTCCATTATCTGAATGCTTTTGGGCAGGGTTCCTAGGGGCATAGAAGAGTCAGTCTGAACTTCCAGCACCTGGGGAAGGCAGTTATTGCAAGAAAAACACACCTCTGAGGTCTCATATTCTATCTAAAAATATAATTTGAATTTTGCATAAGACCTCATAGTACATCCATATTGTTTTAATAAAAAATGTGTTTTGGGTTACTTTCTATCAGGAAAAAAAAAGTTTCTCTTCACCTCTTTGGCTAAAGGATAAGATGCTATTTCAATTGGTCTTTCAACTTCATCCAGGCAATGTCTCATCTCTGCCTTGTGTTTATAATGTTTTGTGAAGTCAGTAATCTAAATATGCATATAAAAACAATAATAGATTCTTTACAGTGTTATGAGCTAGATCAAAGCACCCATTCAATCATTCAGCAAATAATCTATCTACCATAGATCAGGTTCTGTTTTAGGATACACAGTGTGCTACAGGCTGCATGTTTATGTCCTCCAAACTCATGTATTGAAATCCTAATCCCCAATGTGATTGGTATTTGGATGTGAAGTGTGGGGAGTGATTAGATCATGAGGATGGAGGCTTCATGAGTGGAATTAGTGTCCTCATAAAAGAAACCCTGGAGGGTTCAAGTCACCCTTTCCACCAGGTGAAAATATAAACTAAGAGGGGTACTCTTACCAGATGTGGAATCTGTAGGTACCTTGATCTTCAACTTCAGCCTCTGGAACTATGAGGAATAAACTTCTGTTGTTTATGAGACACTGAGTCGATAGTATCCTGTTATAACAGCCCAAATAGTGACAAAGGCACTGTGGTAAACACGAGATATAATACCTCCACTCTCCCGGAGGTTACATTTTATTGAGAAGATACTGAGATCAGCAGAATGTGACCAAGAGGGGAATTAGAGAAAATCTTCATTCTACTATTGGTGAAAATTTCAATAACGTCTTTCTCCTGTGAGAGTGTGTCACTTCTGACCTGTAGTGGCTGATCAGTGATTTCGATCTACTCGTCAGTTTCATATGTGCCTTAGAGAAATACTGAAAGGACATTTCCAGCGATGAAAGATGACTGATGAGATAGTTGTTTATCTCTCAATCTATAATTTTCATCCAATTTAAGAAGTAAAAGTGGTAATCCATAGAATCAACTTTCTTTAGCCAACTCTCAGACTTTGTTTTTGTTACAACCATTTTGTCAAGCGCTATGAGAGCTTCCACAGTTTTGCCTTGTACACACTGATTGCAAGAACTGTCAAAATTAGAAAAAAAAATCTGCTCACTAAATCAAATTTTTGAGCTACTCCTTAATTTACAGTTAAGGCGAACAATAAATTCATTCTCATCTTCTAAGATTTTTACCCGCAGTCTTTTTTTTTTTTTTTTTTTAAGATTCTTATTTATTGATTTGACAGTGAGAGAGGGAACACAAGCAGGGGGAGCAGGAGAGGGAGAAGCAGGCTTCCTGCCAATGCGGGTCTGGATCCCAAGACCCTGGGATCATGACCTGAGCCAAAGGCAGCCACTTAACGACTGAGCCACTCAGGCACCCTAAGATTTTATCCATAGTCTTAATCTTCAATCTCTCTCTTTCTCTCAACCTCCCTCCCACTCCCTCTGTCTTTCTGAGGTAAAATAATAATTCAGTCTTGAGGAAGTCAGCCCTGTACCTTTTCTTATCCAATCGATGTGCATCCAGGTAGTTGGCTAAGTTTTCAAAATTGTTTTTCACTTTATTCCAAATGACCTCACCTAAAACCACGGGATTTGGGAATTTTTAGTTTTAATCAGTCAGGGTTCTAAGAATTCTGCTTAAATTAGGTCAAGTGATGAGACTTTAATAAAGGAGTCACTTTACAGGTGTGGGCAGCTTGATGTAAACCAACAGTGTAAAGAGCCATACTTCAGAGTTGGCAAAATGGGAACAAATGACTACCCTTCTGCGGAGTGTGATGGAAATAGCCATTGACATGAACCCAGGTGGCCATGTGGCTAGAAGGGAGCCGGGGAAATAAACATAGCCATACAGGGATGTACCTCAGAACTCAAGAGTTCAACTAAGCACATCAGCTCAAAGGGGTGAGGCTAAAGATGGTGAACGCTAAACCAGAATCTTAACTTGTGTAGGGTTGGCTAATGAGTTTACAGATTAAATTCCAGTCAAGAGATGAGAGGGAGGCTGTAGTCAAAGCCTGACAATTAGCACATTGAAAACTGTGGCAAAGACAATAATTAACATATCTAAGAGAAAAATGTGTTACCAGAAAACTCTCTCAAAGGCCCCTGGGGAAAAGCAGGAAAAGAGGAGGGACTGAGAACTTGGTCTGTCAGTCCCTCACTCAGACCAAGAACCCGGCGCCCTCACCAGGAGATTCTGATCCTCTCTGTGGTTGGTGCTTTCTGTAGTGGGGCGGGGGGAATCTATTTCAAGCACTCTTAGCTGAAGAACCCTTCATTAAGAAAACCTAATTCCCATTTGTTTGTACTTAATATTCACCAAGCAATTTTGACTGTAGGTTACATTTCCATCTGTTTGCCTCAGGGAGAAAATGTGAGATCCAAACACCACTTCATGAATGTCTAGTCTAAGTGCCACCTTGAAGCCTGGTGCATCAGTTAAGGGCACAGGCTACTGAGCCTGATCCCTGGGTCCTAAGCTGGGCTCTGCCACTTACCCTCTGTGGGATCTTGGGCAAGTTACTCAACCTTTCGGTGTCTCAGTTTCTTTGCTGTAAAGGGAACTAATAGTAGAACGTCTGTAACTTCTAGGATTGTTATGAGACTTGACAAGAGGGGCGCCTGTCAGACAGTTAAGTGTCTAGCACTTGATATGAGCTCAGGTCTTGATCTCAGAGTGGTGAGTTCAAGCTCCACACTGGGCATGGAGCCTACTTAAAAAGAAAAACAAAACAAAACAAAACAAAAAAACAGAGAACTGACATGAGATAAAAGAATTTAGAGCAGTGTTTTGTTTTTAATTTAAACTACAATTTTTGTGAATTTAGTTTGTTTGAGTCAGTTCCCCAACACTTCATTATTTGGGGGCTCTGAACGGCTCTCTACTAGACACACAGACTAAGAAGCAGGCCTGTGACTACACAATGATGGAATTCCTGGAAATCACCTCAGGGCAACACTACCTTTCCACGGCCTGGTGGTTAAGAACCTGACTGGGGGAGGTGCAAGCTGTTTACCTAAGTCGGATTCCTACTACTCTACGGCCAAAGAACACACAGCTCCATAACCTCCAGTCTGGGGTCAATAAGGCAATGGAATCAGGCTGACGGGCAGCTTCCTAGCCTGTCTACCTTTCCCCGCAGCCTTTCCTCTTGGTAGGACAAATCCAGACTCAAACAAGGTAGAGCTAAAAGTCTGTGGGGAAAGTCCACGGGACACAAGCTAGGTTTTATTGCTCAAATCACTTTGCCCAAGGGCTCAGGCTTCAAGGCCAAAGTCCAGCTTTTGAGGAAGTCCTCTTGCAGAGGTGTGTCTGTCATCCAGGTCGCCTGGGAGAGGCGGGAGGAGTCTGTCCACAGGGGCTGCCAAGGCCAAGATGGGAGCGGGGAAGCCAAACAAGAGGGCAGAATGTCGCAGGCTTTTTTAGAAAGTGAAAGTGATACCGCCTAAGTGCAAGGGCGGGATGGCTGATGGGTATGGCAGGGGGCACCCAACTGGGGCAAAGAGCAAAAGCTAAGGGTTCTTTCTGAAGCAGAATCACCGAGCCCTGGGGAGATGACCAGATACTCTCTGTGGTGTGGTTCTTTGAGTCCCAGCAAATCCATACAACAGCTTTTTTTTTTTTTTTTAAGATTTTATTTATTTATTTGACAGAGAGAGACAGAGATCACAAGTAGGCAGAGAGGCAGCGGGGGTGTTTGTTGGGGGGTGGGGGGGAAGCAGGCTCCCCGCTGATTGGAGATCCCGATGCAGGGCTCGATCCCAGGACCCTGAGATCATCACCTGGGCGAAGGCGGAGGCCGAACCTACTGAGCCACCCAGGCGCCCCCCTACAACAGCTTTCGAAGCAGTAATCGCTCTGCACCTGTGAAAGCCCCGCCCCCTCCACCAGTCCTGTAAAGGAACTGCTCGGATCGAGAACTCTCAGGGCACGCTCTTCAAATTTCCCGCCAGAACTGCGCCGAGAGGCTGTACGGGGGAAGCCGTCAGCGGGACTGCTTCTGTAGGCTCTGACTTGAATGACGCCATCCCTTTTCTTGAAGAAGTCTCCCACCCGAGCGTGCGTTCCTCAAACGCGGCTCTCCCTGCTTCTCCCAGACGCCGATTGTGCCGGCGCGCAGCGAGCGGTGCCCGGTGCGCACCAGCCACGTGCGTCTGCCACCCTCTCTGCGCTCCTGCAGCCGCTGTCTCCTCCCCCTAACGTGGGACCAGGGGCCAGGGGCCTGCCGGAGACAGACGGCCCACTCATGGGGTTCCCGGGAAGGAGGTCAACATAGGGCGGCTCGCAGATGTGGGCCGGGTGAAGGGAGGTGACCAGGGATGTTGCTGAGAAATTTAGCGAGCAGGGAACCACCTGGCCGGAGGCCCGAAGATGCGAGAGGACGGGGCGGCTGCCGGCTTCTAGAGAGAGCCAGAGGTGCCGGAAGCAGTTGCTGGGCAGGGTAATTTCCCTGCGGCCCCAGGTGGAGCAGCACTGTCTAATGTGTGTGGATCGAGGGATGCCACATGCGCCAGACAGCTGGGAGAAGTGACAGCCCCATCTGTCTTCTGCTACCCTCCATTTGCCAGAGGTTCTTTTTGGCCAAATCCTACTTGAAACCCTGGGCACGGAAGCCTTGGAGATGCAGTCCCTGAGATGGGTTTCTCCCGGGGTTGGGGGGGGGGGGTGCTGGCAAAGGACCCAGGAGAGTAAGCAGAGAATCCTTGGCACGAACATACTCCTCTACTATTCTTTTAAAAACAATATTTACTGGTGGTCTCTATCTTGATTGTGAAAGTAATATATGTTTGGGGTACCTGGGAGGCTCAGCCGATTCAGCATATGACTCGGCTTCGCTCAGGTCATGATCTCAGATCCCAGGAGGGAGCCCCCACTCTGGCTCCGCACTCAGCAGGGACTCTGCGAGTCTTAGCCCTCCTCCCACGCCTCCCTGTCTACTTCTCTCCCCTAGGCATGCTCTCTCTCTCTCTCTCACAAATAAAAAAATAAATCAAATCTTTTAAAAAAGTAATATATGTTCATGTAGCACAACTTTAACATACAAAAAAGTACACATAAAAAAATAAGAGTAACCCATAATTCTGTTACCTAATAACAACCCCTATTTATATAATATCTGTGTCGTTTGGGTTCTACTTTTTTATAGTTAACAGGATACTTATAAGCATTTCCCCTATGTCACTAAATATTATTTTAAAAACATTATTATTTTTTTAGTGGCTGCATAGATTTCCATCTTTGGGGTTCACCATGATTTGTGTACCTGTTCTAGAAACGTTAGCATTTAGATTATTTCTAATTTTTTACTATTATACATAATATTGAAGCAACTACTCTCATATGTCAAAATGATTATTTTCTTGTTAGAAAGTGCTAAGAGCGGAATCACTGAGTATCCCATTTGATCAACATTTTAGGGCTGTTTATGTGTATTTTCAAATTATACTCTGCCAACCGCACAGAGGAGTGCCCATTTCCCCAAACCCTTAGCTCCTAGAGAATCAGTCTCACATTTAATTTTGCTTGCTACAATCAGGTAGCTTAATGGAAATGAACTCTACAGTAGTAGACACCTAAATTTTGTGGCAGAGCAGGCCAGAGGAAGAAATGTTTGACTCTGGGAGAGGGTGTAGAAAAGAGGCAAGAACACGGATGATTTCAGTTCACGTCTCTGGAACCTGCTATGTCATCTGGCACAAAGAATGTGGTCATTAAGGTAGTGAAACAAAGAACTCCAAAGTTTCTAGCTTGCACGTTGGCTAGTAGGATGCTCTAAATTGAGGGAAAAACAGTCCACCCTGGCCCTATCTTGTAAACAAAGCCAGCCCTCCTAGCACTGCAAGCTGTGAGTGAACTTAGTCCATGCTGTGCCCCGGGCCTGGGCTGTTTATACAATTCTGGAATAACCTCACCTTGCTTTTTTTTTTAAGATTTTATTTATTTGTTTATCAGAGAGAGAGAGAGAGAGCACAAGCAGGGGGAGCAACAGGCAGAGGGAGAAGCAGGCTCCCTGCTGAGCAAGGAGCCTGATGTGGGGCTTGATCCCAGGACCCTGGGATCATGACCGGAGCCCAAGGCAGATACTTAACAGACTGAGTCGCCCAGGCACCCCTCACCTTGCTTTTATTTCCCTTGCTCTTCCATCTCTTGTTCCTGAGCAATGGGTGTCTGCATGTGGATTCCTACGGTGTTTGGAGGATGAGTTTAGGCAATCCCTTTGGGTTCAGCATTGAGTTAAGACCATAGGGTGGTTAGCCAAAAGCCACCTGAGTTCGAATCCCAGCTCTGCCACTTAATAGTTAATGTGACCTTAGAGCAGGTATTTCAATGGCCTGATCTTCAATTTCCTTTTATATAACTGGGTCTAATGACAGTATCAATAACACTATCACAAATTGTTACAGACTAAGTGGCTTCAAACAACACAGATTTATTATTTCACAGACTGAGGGTCAAAGGTGTGAAATCATTCTTCAAGACTAAATTCAAGGTACTGGCTGGGCTATATTTCTCCTGGAGAAACTAGGGGAACATCCTTGCTAGCCTTTTCTGGCTTCTCGGGGGTCCCACATTCCTTGGCTTAGTGCTTCATCACTTCAACCTCTGCCTCCATCTTCACCTCCCTTTCTCTGCCTCTGAGCTTCCTGCCTCCTTCTTGTAAGGACCCTCGGATTACATGGCGCCCACTCCGACAATCCAGGATAATCCGCCCCTCTTGAGATCCTAAACTTAATCACACCTACAAAGTCCATTTTGCCTTGAAAGGTAACACATTCACGGGTTCCATGGATTAGGTCATGGGCATGGCTGGGAAGCCATTATTTGGCGAATTTTCTTGTGAAAAAGCAAAAGATAAAAATCAAGTAAGTTATCTATGAAAACTGCCCAACACAGTGCCTGACCTATAAGAAACAGGCAATAAATGTTGGTTATAATTTGTACTAACCCTTTTATCTCCTCCCTTCCTCTTCCTCCTGCCGCAGACTCTCTTAATCTGTTTAGCTTATCCAACCTCCTTCCCTCTGCTCCTTTCTGGGGAGGAATTTCACAAAAGAGGATCTGAGATAAGGGGAATTAATGAGTTCTGTTTTGAATGTGTCGAGTTTGAAATGCTCGAGGGGCGAACGGGTGGAAATGTTTAGCAGGCAACTGAGAAATTGGCTCAGGGGAAATACTGAGGCTGAATATAGATTTTGGAATCCTGAGTGTAGTAGCATTCACAGGATTTGATGCAACTGATGGGAGAAGGTGTATAAAAACGGAGACAGCAAGATTGAAGTTGGATCCCGGGAGAACCGACATTTAAGGAGAAGGAAGGAGAGGGATCTCCAAGAAGACTTAGGAACAAATCGATAGGGAAGTAGAAGTTCACCAAGAGGGACATGCCTTTCAGGCTACCACAGGAGAGGATTCCAATGAGGAGAGGCGTGGTAACAAAGTTCTAAAAGGGACCAGAAAGAGTTTCACTTGAGCAGTAGGTACATAAAGCAGATTTTAGCTGTCACAGATATTTCTTGCATATTTTAATGAATTGCGGAGTGAATGATGAGAAAGAAGAGAAACAAGCAAGGCTTCATAGGTCACGGCTATTAACGAAAAAGATCTGGCAGCTGAATAGGTCATGATGGGCACGGATATCTTTGTTTTAAGGTGAGGAAGACTCATCGGTGTTTCTAGGCCCCGATGACAGAGCCCGCAGAAAAGCTGATATCGTTGATAAAAAGCTTGGGGTGCTAATTCTTGGAGCATATTCTCAAGAGGGGTTGGGTGGAAGTTAGATGAGCAAACAACGCAGCCAGGTACGGATAGATGTGGTGACGGATACGACTGAAAATGAAAGGGGTGGGGATCTTAAGGAAATTCCTCCCTGATTGCTTCTATTTTTTTTTTTTTTTTTTCTGTGACGTTAGAGATAAGGTTTTCAATTCAGAATGCCTGGTGCCTGCAGAAAGGGTACACCCGTGGCTTGGAGCTGAAAGAGCCACTCCTGTGAATAACCATGTGAATCCAGGAGGATTACCTAAGATTGCTCAGCAGGGTTAGGGACACTAACTCGAGTGCAACCACTGCCTTTCCAACAGAGTCCGCACATGTGGCTCTAGGGTTTTATTGGAACAGCAAGCTGAGAATCAGCCAGGTGGGCAGGACAGTAAGGGGGGACCCAAGAACGGAAGGTCTTGGTGAGGGTGTGGTTAACGTAGGAGCCAGTTACTTCGCCATCAACATTCCTTGGCCCCCCGTACAGTTCCTGACCTCCCTGATTGCTGGTAGCCTTCAACTGAACTTGACCTGAGGCATGCAGTCCCTCACTTCCAGTTCATTTACAACTGATTCCTCTCAAACCTCTTTGTCTCTGAGATTCTCCTCTAACCATGATTCATACTCTTCACCCCTCCTACTCTTGTCCACTTGACCCTCAGTCTCTCAATCTCTCATCTTTTCTTTGAATTAATATGCTTTCCCGGCCAGTTTATACTCTGTGTTTAGCCTTTGCGCATTTCCAGTTGGCTCTTTCTATGAGTACCGAGGAGAAACGGGCATCCTTTGTCTTGCTCACATTTCCCGCATAGTGAAAACATGCAGTTTGAGAATGAAAGTCTGGACTGCAGCTTTTTGGGGCGATTCGTACTATTTGAGAAAAAAAAAAAAAAGATAAAAGAAAATCTGGTTCTGGACGACTAGTTAAATTCTGAAGCAAGTCCCAGAGTTTGAATCTCTTTCTGAGTGGGCCTTGGGGTAAGCAGGTGGAAATCAAATCCTAGTTCTGATTAAGAGCACGTCCCCACTCATTGCCAGGCCTAGAGTTCCTGATGGTTGACTTCTGTTGGCCTAATTTTTATTCATTGCTCTTCTCCATTGACAGAACCAAATCACCTTCCAGCAGCTGAAAAATAAGGCATTATTTCACTGGGACACAGTACTAAGTCAACTCAAGGGAGCAGCATTTATTTTGCACTCTGAGGCACTACAAGGTATGAGATCACAGCGGCTAATACTCTGCAAAAAGAGAACTTGGTAAGTTATTGTCCTTCATTTGCAAAACTCGTTCAACCTCGCCCAACTTATCATTCCCATGTACTTTATTCTCTATCGTAGAAAGTATTATTCCCATGCTAATAATGATTTGGATTCTTCAGATAAAAGGAGCATGGTCTCTCATAATTTATATAAGGAAGAAAGATGTTATGGAAAGCTAGACAATGTGAGTATAAATTGTGTTTCTTTGTATGACTATGTCCAAATTACTACATCTCTCTGACTCTGTGTACTTAATCTATACAACGGGAGTACCTATACCTAGTGCATTTGATTCTCATTAGGATTAAATAAAAGTGTCTAAATTACATAGAATGGTGCCTCCTGGTACTTTCAGGGGATTGTCTGCTGGTGACTCTGTTGGGGAGAATCCGAAGCGACTGAGGAAACTCAAGAGCACAAAGAAGTCTGGGAGAACACAACCTTATTTTTGCTGGCGGGCTCAGTGGGATCGTTCCCCAAAGACTGAGCACCAGACAGGGTTAGGGGTGCGTTTTTATGGTTACGGGGGATGGGGGATGGTAACGGGACGTTTCTCACGGTTTTTCAGGGCTGATTGGCCCCTTTTATGCGGAAATATGATCTATACGGAAGCTCTCCGGAGAGCGTGAAGTCATCCCGGGAACTTGTTTTCTTTTCTTAACCAACGGGACAGCCTTTGGTCTTTTCTCTGGCCTCCGCAGGAGCAATGGAGAGCAGCGGACAGGAAGGGGCTGAGGCCTGGGGGTCTCTACCGGCCTCAACTCATCACCGCCGCCACCACTTCCTTGGAACTCTGGGGACTGTATTTCCCAGGACCTCCTTCTCAGCATGGTTTTGGGTTATAGTTTGTTTTTAAAAGATTTTGTTTATTTGTTTGAGAGAGAGAGAGCATGAGCACGACTAGGGGCTGGGGAAGGGGAGCAAAGGCAGAGGGAGAAGCAGGGGAGCTGGTCACCTGGCTTGATCCCAGGACCCTGAGATCATGACCTAAGCCGAAGGCAGATGCTTCATGGACTGAACCACCCAAGTGCCCCTATTTGGGTTCCAGGTTGTGAGTGAGGATCATAGCAGCTGCTTCCATGTGGCCTTTGCCATGTAGGGTTCTTCTCTGTGACTCACATTGCTCTTTATGGTGTTACTTTGGTGGCTCGATGCTCTATGGCTTCTAGACTCTCCTGAGAGTTCTGATAATGCCACCTATGCCAGTGAGGCAGGAGCACGGTTTGTGACTGTTCCCTGAACTTTCAGTTGTAGGCTTCTGGCTTTCTTTCCCTAGCCTCCCGTGGCTGTTTTCTGGACCACCCCTAGAATGGCACAGTTCTAGAATGTCTCTTCGAAAGTCATCCCTAAAATCATACTACACATGCTTAGACATAATTTCAGTGAAACGTTAACTCTTTGCTTAAAAAAAAAAAAAAAATTTTATTTTGGTTCTGTGTCTATACAACATTCCAAACTTCTTTACTACTTTTAAAAGGCAAATTTAACACCCTGTCCAAATGAGAGTTTTATATTTATTTATCCAACCCCGAAAAACCTCAAACATCTAGTAAGTATTTTTATAAAACTGGACTTCATTGGTATTTTGTGAGCCTCTTCAATTAATCTGACATACTAAAATTTACTACTATTACCATTACTAGTCTGTGTTATTATCTCAGTCTGTTCCTCCCTTTATGATTTATTGAAGATGGATCTCCCATTAAGAGGTTAACAATGACTTTTTCATCTATATCCGCACAAATTACTCTGCTGTTTACATATGCTAAAGCTATAATTCATGAATGAGAGTTAACGATATGGTCACTCAATGTATTTTCTAATTATGTGGGTAGTTTTTTAGATTGCTTTTGTTAAGCAATGTGTTTTTTTCTTAAGAATGTTTGAAGTTGTTGTTATTTTAAAGAATGTTTGCTCTTGTCCAATTTTTTGGACACGTTATTTTTAAGAATATTTTTAAGAATTTTGATCTTGTCCAATCTCCCTACTGGGTCATCTAGAAAAAGGGGTCTGAGAAGCTGGGCCAGGGTAGGAATGGAAACTGGAGTAGGCGTGGAGTAGAGGTAAGCTGAAGGCTGAGTTCCTTTTTTTTTTTTTTAGAATTTTTTTTTTTTTTTAGGTTTTTTGTTTATATATTTGACAGAGATCACAAGTAGGCAGAGAGGCAGGCAGAGACAGAGGGGGAAGCAGGCTCCCTGCTGAGCAGAGAGCCTGGTGCGAGGCTTCATCTCGGGACTCGATCCCAGGACCCTGAGATCATGACCCAAGCCAAAGGCAGCGGCTTAATCCACTGAGCCACCCAGGAGCCCCTGAAGGCTGAGTTCTAAGCTGAGATGGAAAACAAGTCAGGAAACAGTCTTCAGGGACAGGTGGAGAGAAAGATGATAATTGCTGATTTTTTTTTTTTTTAAAGATTTTATTTATTTATTTGACAGAGAGAGATCACAAGCAGGCAGAGAGGCAGGCAGAGAGAGAGGAGGAAGCAGGCTCCCTGCTGAGCAGAGAGCCCGATGTGGGGCTCGATCCCAGGACCCTGAGATCATGACCCAAGCCGAAGGCAGGGGCCTAACCACTGAGCCACCCAGGCGCCCCAGTAATTGCTGATGTTTATTGAGCTCTGATATCTCAGTCCTGTTCTAAGTCTTTATGTATATTATTTGCTTAACATAGTCTTAGAAAGTACCCATTATTTTTAAACCCCTGTATCAGTCAGTGACCCAGCAGGATATGGAAAGTTCGCACAGATAGGATCATGAAGACAGTTTAGTGAAGAGGCTATTCACAGGGGTGTGGGCAGGGTTATGGAACTGATAGGAGTGGTGAGGTACCAGTGACTAGCAAAAGAAGTGAGCTGTCCTAGGACGGAAGGAGAAGGGGGAGGGGCAGCGCTACCAGAGCTCGGGGATTGCTGGCACATGGAAGAAGAGCCATGCCCAAGGCTAGTCTTGGAGGCATATGGCCCCTGTCAGACCTGCAGCACTGAGAAATGGAAGAAGAGTAAGAAGTATTCCAACCTCTCTCTCCTCTGCATGCTGATCTCCCATTGGCTAGACCCACACGGGTCTCACTGATGCTACCTGCAGAACGCTGGACTCTCAAGTCAGAGAAGAAAGCATTATCAACTTTGTTTGGGGGTTAGGGCTGAAAGAAGAATAAACAACTCTTCGCTGTTTTGCAGGTGAGGAAAAATTGACCTGTAAAGAGATAGTATGTTCAGTCTCACGGTCACATGGCTAGAAAGTGGTGGGGCCAGGATGTACACATTCATACCTATGTAGTCCAAAAGCACAGCCTCTAGAAGGTTCTGCAGGAAAGGAGGTTGGTAGGGTAGGCTTATGCCGAAATCCTCTTGGTTTGCAGTATATAAAGGGAAGTATTCAAATAAGGGGAGCCTGTGGCAGAAGGTGTAGCTGAATTCACAAAGAAAACCAGTTATGTTCACACAAAGTCACTGAGAAATTATCATTTCATATATTGAATTTGTTTCATTTATAGGGAAATTCATCTATACAGAAATTTTATTAAAGTACTTGTGGTTATGATTGCATGATACCAAATAAATTTAGATGAAAAATAAAATTAAGTGAATCTTTCTCAATATCCACATTATTAACAGTGAACTATTTGAATATTTCATTGAATTCACCAGCCAATTATTATAAGAATAATAATTACTAAAATTTGGGTAAGTCTTTGTCATTTTAACAAAAACTTTTACATACATACTTCATTTAATACGTGTAACAGTCTTGATCTCTCGATTATTCCTATTTTATAGATGAAGAAATGAAGGCTCAGAAAAAGCAAATGACTCGTCTGACATCTCAGGGCTTATCTGTGGCAGATCCAGTTCTCAAAACTCTTATCTTCTGGGGGCGCCTGGTGGCTCAGTGGGTTAAACCTCTGCCTTCGGCTCAGGTCATGATCCCAGGGTCCTGGGATCGAGTTCCGCATCGGGCTCTCTGCTCAGTGGGGAGCCTGCTTCCCCCTCTCTCTCTGCCTGCCTCTCTGCCTACTTGGGATCTCTCTCTCTGTCAAATAAATAAATAAAATCTTAAAAAATATAAAAATAAAAAAAATTTTAAAAAGCATTTTAAAAAAACTCTTATCTTCTGGCTGTAAGTCCCATGTTCTTTTTATTTCACCAATTCTTCAGCGGAGAGATAGCATAGGTCTTTAAAATTAACACAGGAAATAAAACAAAGCAATAATGCTATTGTTCTTTGCCAGGGATTAATATGAGAACATAAGGGTTCTATTTGCTTTTAACTTGGTGTTTCCACATTTCCTATCTTTCAGTATCAACCAAGATAAGAGAAGGAACTGGAAACCCAATTGGGGTTTCAGTAGAATCCAAAGGTCAGCACCTATAGCATCCTTGCAGACCTCATATTAAACCCTAAGTTTTTGGGTTTTTTTTTAAGATTTTATTTATTTATTTGACAGAGATCACAAGTAGGCAGCGAGGCAGGCGGAGAGAGAGGAAGGGAAGCAGGCCATCCACTGAGCAGAGAGCCTGATGCGGAGCTCGATCCCAAGACCCTGGGATCATGACCTGAGCCAAAGGCAGAGGCTTTAACCCACTGAGCCACCCAGGTGCCCCTAAACCCTAAGTTTGAGCAAGAAATCTGTGTGGTGTTATTAGGCAAATCAGATCTGCTTATCACCAGGGAAGATGTCTAAAATTCAAAGTTGGGGGTATAGACTCAAATGTGAAAAAGATCCTTTCTCTTGCTCACAGCTAATACAGATTCTGCCACATAGCAGACTTTCAAAATATATTATTAAAATAAGTGACTAAGGGGTGCCTGGGTGGCTCAGTCGGTTAAGTGTCTAAGTTTTTATTTCAGCTCAGGTCAGATCTCAGAGTTGGGAGATGGAGCCCCATGTCAGGTTCTACAATTCTCTCTCTGTCTCCCTCTGCCTCTCTCTGTCCCTTCCTCCAAAATAAATAGGTGAATAAAACATTCCAATTACTAGCCAACAGTTAAGCCAAGACATGGTTCTTCACAAAGACTGTCTAAATACTTCAAAGTTTGTCCATCTACTCCTACTCCAGGCCAATCAGATATGTGTGAAAGCCTTTTGGAAATATGAAGTATTTTGGGGCGCCTGAGTGGCTTAGTGGGTTAAGCCTCTGCTTTCGGCTCAGGTCATGACCTCAGGGTCCTGGGATCCAGCCCCACATCGGGCTCTCTGCTCAGCAGGGAGCCTGCTTTCTCCTCTCTCTCTGCCTGCCTCTCTGCCTACTGTGATCTCTATTTCTCTGTCAAATAAGTAAATAAAATCTTTAAAGTATTTTATGGAAGTACGGTGATAGCACCACTACTACTGTTAAAAAATACTGCTACTGTTATCATATTTGTCCTCATTCTCATCAATATTTTCACATCATTAGTGTCATTGCACAGACCTACAAGCTCAAGTCAAACTGATAAAAACTAGATTATTATAGTACATATTCTTTGCACCCCAGAACTATCTTCCAACTTTACCATATCTTCGTTGCCCCTGGCTTCCTGTTGGGTTTGGCCAATGGAAGGCCCAGGAGAAGATTGGAGAGTAGGAGGAGAAGAGGTCAGTGTATTTACTTCCTCATCAACTTTCTCTTAGGTCACTCTAATTTGGCTTGGTGTCTGTAACAAAGAGTACAACTTCCTTCGGGTGGCTCTCCCCTCCTGGAACTGATTTCTCCAACTTGAGTAACTGTTCCTACACCTTGCCTCATTAGGCCTAGGGTGGTAATGGCTTCCCACTATTTGTCAGCCTCAGGGTGCTTGAGTTCTCTGAACCATACCTATAATTTTGTAGAAAGTGCCTTAATCAAACTCTTTTCAACGACCTCTGTTAAGTTTGACATCTGCTTCCTGCTAGAAATTTGATTGATACACACAACCCAACATTTTAAGATAGGATGAGAAAAATAAAAGTCGCTGGGAAGATGCTTTTCCTCCCTATACAAGAGCACCCCCCCCTTTTTTTTTTCTAAAAATAATTCTGGCCATTTATTGCCCTTTCTACAGAATAGGACCAAGGTTCATCTCCTCCTATGGGATGGGCCATGGCCCATGTCTCTCAGGATTTGCCAGCTGGAGAGGAATCAAATCACAAGGCATGTGCTTTAACACTTTGCCCTGCAGTTAAGGAAAACAATGCAAGAGATATTATTACTAACCTTGTGTCTACCAAAGAAGAAGACACAACGCCAGAGAGGCCTGGGGGGGGGGGGTGCGGTGAGTACAAAGGGACAGAGACCTGAGAAGGACAGAACCAAATGGTGAAAAAGAGGGAGGGAAATAATGAATAAAAGGAGGAGAAAAAAGTGGAATTTAATTGACATTAAAATACAAGCCATTAAAAAACAAAGGAAACCTGAAGTTAAAAGATCTAGCATGATGGAAAGCACTTGAGACACAGGTTTATTAGAGGTACTGGTGTAGACTGTGTTGAACTGACAAGTAGAGGAAGCCAGGAAAGAGAAGGTTTGGTTGAAATGGACTGTCCCAGGAGCCGGGGGTCAAGCAGGACCATGAGCTCTATCTGCTCAAGGAAGACACCAAATGTTCGACTCCTACTAGGTGATGAGGCTCAGTACTTAACTCATTTATATACATCTTCCACTTTCCCAAATCAATATTTGACATCACATAAACATCAATGGTAGCTGGGTATTTTTGCAAAATGAGCTCAAAATGATTGATCGAGAAGAAGTAATTGGGATCTCTGCCTTACAGATGCTACATCCTATTTTAGCTCTTCCAATGGACTTTAAGGGAGAAAAGTTAGATTTGCACACGAGACATCTAGGTGATCTATATTGAAAAGCACCTTCACATGGAAGAACAGTTGGGAGTGAACTTCAGAGGTGGTTGGATGGCCTTAGTCTATCACACTGCTGTCTCTCTGTGCTCCCTGTGCTCCCTGAATGGCCCAGGGTGTGTGTGTGGGGGGGCAGATGTAGGGTAGGGGAAGGAGTGGGGGGTGGTGTCCGATAACTTGCCAGGTGACTGTGCAGGAGAGCAGGGGATTGCATAGAAGGAAGGGACTTCATGCAAAGATTCAGTCAGATCACACAGAAAAGAAGATTGATGAGAAATTATTATTAAACACACTGAAAAAATTATATCATGATGATTAAAGATTAGGAAAATAAAGGGCAAAAAAAAAAAAAAAGATGTTGAGAGATAAGCTCCATCCCTGGAGACTTCTGCCGTCAGAGTTTCCATCTTGTGTTTAGGTTTTCACGCACGTGTTAGCAAATGGAAGTTTCGAATAACATTAAACATAGCTCGAGAGAAGGAAATCTGAATATATACATTCCACACTTTGCCATCGTTTAAAAATGTATTTTTATTGTTTATGTCTCAGTTTTCTAACATCTAGTTTATTATGTTGCACGTGTCTTATTGGGCTATATGGTGCCAATTAAAAAAAATCTGCACTGAAGGATGGGTTCCTATTTTTTAATATAGCTGTTCATATATCACATGCTCTTCTTGATGTTTTTCTTCCTCTTGGAGCCAAAATGGAACATAAACATTTTAAGAGCGTTTAATTCCAGCACATGTATATTCTTCATTTGAAATTGGAATTGATTTCCATTTTGTGCTATTAAAATATATGTACTATTCCTGGATATTTAGGATCCTTATGGTTGTTTGATTTCTCTTCTATATCATCTTTACATCATCAGCCGAACCAGTTTCTCAATCATTTTCGGACATACTCCATTTTTTTGCACATTGTTATGAATATGAAATCAAATGCCAGAACGACACTTATTTCTCTATCTTTAAACTCTCTAATATCTGAGGTGAAAGTAAAACTCTAATGGAAATACGTTTTTGTAATAATTTCCTTGATTATTATCTTTAATCCTTTTAATTCGAGCTGCTAGAGCTATTTAATTACTACATGTGGAGTTATTGGAACATGACTAACAAACATATATAAAATACTACAATAACAGTGCAAGCAATACTACAATAATAATACAAAAAACAGTTAACACTTACTGAAGATTGAGATAGAGACTACTAATTGTCCTCAAGATCTATTTCTTTTTCCATAATAATAAATCTCTAGGTTTTTGTTGTTGTTGTTTGTTTTTGAGAGAGAGAGACAGAGAAAGAGTGATTGAAGTCCGGAAGGGAGGGGCAGAGGAAAAGGGAGAGAGAGAATCTTAAGCAGGGTCCATGCCGAGCTCAGAGCCTTATTTAGGGCTGGATTTCATGACATTGAGATCATGACCTGAGCCAAAATCAAGAGTCTGATGCAGGGGTGCCTGGGTGGCTCAGGGGTTAAGCCTCTGCCTTCGGCTCAGGTCATGATCTCAGGGTCCTGGGATTGAGCCCCGCATCAGTCTCTCTGCTCAGCGGGGAGTCTGCTTCCCCCTCTGTCTCTGTCTGCCTCCGTGCCTACTTGTGATTTCTCTATTAAATAAATAAATAGAGTCGGATGCAGAACCAACCGAACCACCCAGGCATCCCATAAATCTCCAGGTTTTTAACTGATGGACACTCAAAAAAAAAAAAAAAATAGAACATTTTCCGGTATCCATCCTGAACCATTCATTGACTTTGGGAAAGGCACAGAGTGCCTTTCAGCACAGAGTGACAAGTTGGAAACCCCTTGATTCTCCAACACGGTGGAATGTCATACAATCCTGGTCTGATACTTGCAGAGTTCTTGAATATTGGAGAAAAATAAGCTTCTATCTTTTTAAGTCATCGCTACTTTGGGTGTTTCCATTACTTGCAGTTGAACCTGATTCTAAATATTATCAGAGGCTCCCTGTTATAGGTGCTTAGCCAATGTTTTACTTCTGTCAGCTTGGTAACATCTCAAAGGTCTCACTATGATTACTTCTCCCATGTAACAAGGGAGAAAATAAAGGCTTAAAGGGGTCCAGCAATTTACCCATTATCACAGAGCTACACCGTGAAACCAGATTTGTCTGATTCTAGAATCTGTGCCCTTAACCGCTCTCTACAGGGTTAGAAGGAACCTGGGATTGATGCCTTATTTTTATAGTCAGGAAATCAAGGCTTAGAGAGTGAATGCCATCTGCCAAAAGCCTCTCATCAATTAGCAGCCGAGCTAGGACTGAAGGCTAGGTTGCCTGACTGTAGTGTTCTCTCCTTCACCACATTGTCCCTGGAATACGCTACATCAGCTTTAGGAACATCCTCACCCACCCACCTGAGCGCCAGGCAGGGCTCCTATCAGCCCTGGGAATTTGAACATGGTGATAACTCTTCCCCGGTTCTTCTCTGACTTTCCATGAGCTGCACTAGCTGCCTTGCTCTCCTTCGACCAACACTTACATGCTGGTAACATTTCTGGGAAGGTCACAACTTCCCACCTGCACCGTATGACTGGGGTCTGCCTGGAGGTCTGGCATCTTTTTGGTTCTCCTGGGACCTGTTGTTCCATGGCTGGATCCCCCGTGTTCTGACTTTTGTTGGTCATCTGTCCTTACTTGTCATACCTGGTGCCGGGTCCCACTGTGCCTTCATCTCCTTCGTGGCTCCCAGCCTCCTATCTGGGGCTCCCTTGGCCCGCTGCTAACTTAGATAGGGTGAGGGTCCAGGGGAAGACAAAGAATGGAACAGAACCAGCACTGAAAGTGTTAGCGTTCTGTGTAATTTTATTTAATAGCCCTGCGGCACTTCAAGGAGATAATGATAGGATGATTATGTCATTTATTGCCCAGATGTGACTCTCTTGAGGTAAAAATAGGAAACTAGGGTGTATGGTCACCTTCGGCCATGATGATCACGGAGCTGATGACATGGAACATTGGCTACATTGTCACCATAGGCCAGGCACTGTTCTCAGGGCTGTGTATGCATGATCTTATTTGATCTCATTTGTGAGGACAAAACTCTTACAAAGAAGGTATTTTTATTAGTCCCAGGGGGCCCATGAGGATTTTTGCACACCCAGAGTTCCTTTGCTTAAGATCAACTCAATGGCTCTTGGGAGAGGCATAGTTAGAGCTCAGGTGGCCTGAACCACATCTTTGCTCTCGGCCCACGGCACATTGCTACACCTGGAGCTCTCCATGCAGCCCTGCACCAGCTCTAGGATGAAGATTCAGCAGTTTACATTTTTCATACTCTATTGGGAAAAGAGAAAGCCTACATAAAAGTCACACAAGCATAGTATAATGACCACTTGTATACTCTTACCTAGATTCACTGTTTTTTTTTTTTTTTTAAAGATTTTATTTATTTATTTGACAGACAGAGATCCCAAGTAGGCAGAGAGGCAGGCAGAGAGAAACAAGGAAGCAGGCTCCCTGCCGAGCTGAGAGCCAGATGCGGGGCTCCATCCCAGGATCCCGGGATCATGACCCAAGCCAAAGGCAGAGGCTTTAACCCACTGAGCGACCCAGTCACCCCACCTAGATTTGCTGTTAAAATTTCACCACATGTGCTTTCTCTCTGCATATGCATGTGCGTGTGTGTATGTGTGTGTGTAAATCTTTTTCCGAAACAATTGAAAGAAAGAAAGTTGCAGACATCATTCCACTTTACCCATGAATACATCAGCGTGGGTCTCCTAAGAACAGGGATCATCTCTTAAATAGCCGCCATATCATTATCATACCCAAGAATGTTAGTTAGTTAGTGGTGATATCATAGTTCATCATATTTAGGCAGACCATATTTAAATTTTCTCAATCGTCCTAATAATGTCCTTTATAGCTGTATTTTAAAAGATTTCAGATCTAATCAAAGACCATGTATTGCATCTAGTTGTCATTTATAAAGTCTCCTCTATAGATTCTATTTTTATTTCTAATAGCCAGACCAAAAACAAACAAACAAACAAACAAACAGGTGTGCAGTGTGCAGCAGATGCCATCCAGGCCTTGCCGCTTATCCCCATGGCTCACCTGAAGCTGCAATGTTGCCTCAACAACCACTGGCCATTTTCTGTGCAAAGACAACTCCTGGCTTTACGAGGCTACAGTCTCAGCTTCTCTGCCATAGGGCTTTCTCCAGAGTCAGGGGACCTGGCTCCAGCACGCAGGGAGAGCATCTTGGAAGAGCAGAGTTGCCAGGGCAACTCACAGTCAATGATGTTCACCATGGGATCCAACAGTTCCACTTCTGGAAATAAAAATAGGGTATCGAAGAAATGCATCCACTCCCATGTTTATTGCAGTGCTCTGCCCAATGGCCAAGATAAGGAAACAACCTCAGTGTCCATCCACAGGGGGATGGTTAAAGGAGATGTGATGTACTTATACAGTGGAATATTATTTAGCCAGGAGAAAGAAGAAAATAGTGCCATTTGCAATGACACAGATAGAACTTGAGGACATTATGTTCAACAAGTAAGTAAGACAGAGAAAGACAAATACTGTATGGTATCAGTTGTGTGTGGAATCTAAAAAAGCCAAACTCATAAAAACAGAATAAAATGACAATTTTCAGGAACTTGGAGTGGCGGAGTAGGAGAGATGTTGCTTAAGGGTACACACCTGAAACTAGTAGATAAATATGTACTTGAGATCTAATGTACAGTATAGTGAATATAGGCAACCATGTTGTATTATAATCATTGAACCTGCTAAGAGACTATATCTTAATGATGTACCAAGGAGAAATACCAGTTATGTGCTAGAGATGCTAACTGTCTGCTACAATGGCAATTATTATTACTATGTATAAATGTATCACATCAACATATTATAACCTTAAATTTACACTTTGTTATATGTCAAATATATTTCAATAAAAAATGAAGTTCAGGGGCGCCTGGGTGGCTCAGTGGGTTAAAGCCTCTGCCTTCCGCTTGGGTCATGATCCCAGGGTCCTGAGATCGAGCCCCGCATCAGGCTCTCTGCTCAGCAGGGAGCCTGCTTCCTCCTCTCTCTCTCTGCCTTCATCTCTGCCTACTTGTGATCTCTGTCTGTCAAATAAATAAATAAAATTTAAAAAATGAAGTTCTCAAGGTGGTGCATAAATACTCAGCTTCGCCTTCACTTACTGAAATAACTTCGAGTCTAGCTCTTCATACTACCTTATGGAAGCTGGGCCCTACCCAGCAGTATCCTGCCCATTAGCACATTTTAGGGGTATTTTCCCCCTGTTCCTTCATACTCATTCACTTGTGATTCTTGGGATTACTTCTCAAATAAGTTACCTGCACCCCAGTCTTTGTTGCAGGGTCTGTTTTATGTGTAACCCAAACTCAGTTGTCCACCGTTGTGCAGCTAACCAGTGGCAAAGCCCAGATTTGAACGCAGACAGTCCACCTGCAGAGCTGATGCTCTTCGCTCCTAAACCAAACATTTTCCACACAGAGAAACATCACTAGAAAGGTTAAATCACTTACTTCAGGTCTCACAGTCAATAAATTAGGGCTGAAATGGAAATGCAAACTCATATTAAGACTCATTCCTGAACTCTTAGCAATAACACCATATGAACTCAATGGAGCCTTGAAAACGTGAAATTCTACTGTAAGAACACCAGAGAATAGATTGCTTCCCCTCTTCAAACACTGAATTATTAAATTAATTTTTTCTTAACTAAACTCAAGATTTTCTTTATTAAAATCTATAAATCAACAAATATGCATCAAACCATGACTGAACTCCAAGGGCTGGAGTGGGTATGGGGGTGGTCTTTGATTCCTACCCTCAAGAAGATTACAGTTCATTGTAATTTATTTTTGTAGCAACTGAACAATAGTCATAATTCTCTCTGTCTGATTTCTCCAAAGAAGACATACAAATGGCCAAGAGCGACATGAAAAAATGCTTGACATCACTCAGCGTCAGGGAAATACAAATCAAAACCACAATGAGATACCATCTCACACCATTTAGAATGGCTGAAATTAACAACTCATGAAACAACAGATATTGGCGAGGATGGAGAGAAAGGGGAACCTCTTACACTGTTGGTAGGAATGAAAACTGGTGTGGAGTTTGTTAAGAAAATTAAAATTAGAGCTACCCTATGACCCAGCAACTGCAGTATAGGTATTTATCCAAAGGATATGAACATAGTGATTTGAAGGGGTAGATTCACCCCAGTGTTTGTAGCAGCAGTGTCCACACTAGCCAAACTATGGAAAAAGCCCAGAAGGTCATTGACAGATAAGTGGATAAAGAAGATGTGAGATTATTTATATATATATATATATTTATCTTCATATATATATATATGAATATTATTCATCCATCAAAAAGAATGAAATCTTGACATTTGCAACAAGGTAGCTGGAACTAAAGGGTATTATGCTAAGCAAAATAAGTCAATTAGAGAAAGACAAATAGCATATGATTTCACTCATATGTGGAATTTAAGAAACAAAACAGATGAACATAGGGGAAGAGAAGGAAAAATAAAATAAGAGGAAAACAGAGAGAGAGACAAACCATAAGAGAATTTTTTTAAAAGGATTTATTTATTGGGGCGCCTGGGTGGCTCAGTGGGTTAAGCCGCTGCCTTTGGCTCAGGTCATGATCTCAGGGTCCTGGGATCGAGTCCCGCATCGGGCTCTCTGCTCAGCAGGGAGCCTGCTTCCTCCTCTCTCTCTCTCTGCCTGCCTCTCTGCCTACTTGTGATCTCTCTCTGTCAAATAAATAAATAAAATCTTTAAAAAAAATAAAAAAATAAAAGAATTTATTTATTTATTTGACAGGGAGAGACACAGTGAGAGAGGGAACACAAGCAGGGAAATGGGAGAGGGAGAGGCAGGATTCCCATTGAGCAGGGAGCCCGATGGAGGGCTCGATCCCAGGACCCTGGAATCATGACCTGAGCTGAAAGCAGACGCTTAATGACAGAGCCACCCAGGCGCCCCAGAAGACTCCTAACTATCGGAAACAAACTGAGGGTTGTTGGAGGGAAGGTGGGTGGGGGGCTGGGGTAACTGGCTGATGGGCATTAAGGAGGGCCCTGATGAAATGAGCCCTGGGTGTTAAATGTAAGTGATGAATCACTAAATTCTGAAACTAATAATACACTGTATGTTAGCTAATTGATTTTAAATTAAAAAATAATTCTGTCTCTCACTCTTTCACACACATACACCTTCTAACTCTCAACACAGAAACTTTGTCACTCTCTTCTTTTTTCCAAGGTTTCTCATAAATGTTCTTCTTATGGCACTTACCATATTTCATTGTACTTGCGCATTAATGGATCTGTGTCTTCCAGTAGAATTTGAGTTCTTCAAGGACAGGGATCCTGTTTTATCCTCAACACCCAGCACTGACCTTAACAAACAGCTAATAATGTATTGATTTCTTTCTTCCAGAGCCAGGGACTGTGCTAAGCATATTAAGCACGTTGCCTTGTTTGATCTGCGAAACAGTCCTATGAGGCAGCATCTATTATTGTGTTCATTTACATATTATTTAATAGAGACTGAAGGTGCAGGAGGGGTGCTAAACAACTCCCCGAAAGGCACCCACCTAGTAAATGGCAGAACTGAGGTTGGTCCTAAAATCTGTGAGAACCCTGGCTCCTATCCACACCATGCAGCTCATAGCTGAGATCTTCTAAAACTGGAGATCACTGAAAATGGCTCTGTTCACTTTAAAACTGTGCAAAATAACACCGCTGCCAAGCCTCTCAATATGGGCTGTACCCCCCAGCAGATGAGACAGCTGCCTTGTCTCAATTAACCTTTACCGAGATCGAGCTAGGTTGACATTAGCTCCCTGAGCACCTCTTCAATCACTCATTCATTCATTCATGCATTCATGGGTTTTCATTTCAAATCGCTCCTTTGTGAACCAAGTTGGGAAATTCTCATTTTCACACATCACTTATTTTGATGGATTCTGCTCGGTTATTTTCTATTTTCATGATTGACCAGCAGCCGTTTATACATTTTTCCAACCATCATCTCCTTTGCAGCAGTGGGCCTTCAACCTGTGATTGCTTTCAAGGAGGTACATTACCAGTAGTTGTTTTTTTTTTTGTTTTTTTTTTTTTGATTGTGGTTTCCTGGTAGCTTCAGTTTTCAAATGAAATTGAAATGAAATTGAACAAGATGAATCTTTGTCACTTTTGAATCTGTGAAATCTTTATACATAATGTATGTGTGTGTGTATATACATATATATCTCATATTTAGTATAGATACAGCATAAACATAGTATTAAATATATACTATTTAGATTTGTATATGAGTGTATATATAATTAGGTAATTAGTACACTAGTAATTTGTGTACTGCCTAGCATATTAAGTAATTAGTATTCTAGTTGTTTATTAGGTAATTAGTATACTAGTAATTAGGGATACATGTGTAATTTAGATAGGTGATCTGCACACTTTGGAAGACAAGGTGCCAAACTTTTGGCACCTTCCGTAGCACTGATGGGAAGTTGCTAGCCATTAGTTGAGGAGTGGAAGTGCCAGCCACAGCCATTCTCTGTGAGGGGGCCAAGATAGTTTTTTGTAAATAAAGTTTTATTGGAAGACAGCCATGGCCATTCATTTATGTGTTGTCTGTGACTGCTTCTTTGCCAAAATACCACAGATGAAAAGTTGCAACAAGAGACCATTTGGGCTACAAAAAGTAAAATAATTTACTAACTGGATTTTTGACAGACAAAGTTTGGAATAGAGGAAAGGACACAGTTATCAGATCTTTGTTCGAACCCTGACTCTGCCATTTAATAACTAGTAAAGCTTGGGCAAATCATAATATTTCTGAATTTTGGTTTTCTAAACTAGAAAATTGTGTTAATAATGAATGATGAGACATAATGAAATTTCGTAATCTGTGAGGTTTTATTCAAGTTCTGTTTGAGAGGAAAGTATCATGTATCAGTTAGCTATTGCTGTATAACAAACCACTTCCAAAATCCGGTGGCTAAATGTAACAAGAATTTATTATTATTATTATTATTATTATTATTATTTCACAAGTCTTCAGCCCAGTTGGGTGTTTGGCTAATCATGGCTGGACTCAATTGAATGGATTTTCTGGTCTCTGCTGGACTCAGTTGCACACTTTGTGGCTGCCTGAAGGGTGGTTTTCTTCTGGAGACCGGTGAACTAGCTTAGACAATATCCTCTCATGGTAATGATAGGGGAAGAAGAGAGCAAGCCCAGTCACGTAAGCACGTTTGACAACTGTCCATGCATCATTACTGCTAATGTCCCATTAACCAGAAAAAGTTCACATGGTCAAAGTCCAAAGAAGGGAATTATGCCCTAGCCACAGCAGGAGGTGGCTAAAAGTCACAGGGCAAGGATACAAGGAGTAGTGGAGACTTGGAGTCATTAAGACAATGCACTAAAACTATTGTTTGAAGAAATGAGCATTCTCAAACTTTAGTGGTGAGAGTTTGACTTCTTTGGACATCAATTCGGTGGCACATAAGGAAAATATTGTATGTGTGTGTAGCTTTTTACTCAGCTATTACATTTCTAAGTATTTATCCTAGGCTAATCATCATGAATGTACACAAAGTACATATCGGTAAGGGGGATGCTTACTGCAGCATTGCCAATAAAGGTAAACAATTAGAAATAAATGTTCAAATATGGAGACATGGTAAATAACTTCTAGCCCAGCCAAAAGTTGGAATAATAGGAAACCATTATAAATGAGGGTAAAGAAGAATAATGGTGACAAAAAATATGCATGATATATTGCATAATGTAAAAGGTCATAAAATAGTTTTAAAATTATAACATATTCATGTTTTATTAAACATGTATATATACATAGATAAGAGAATGCATATGAAATTAACATTAACAACAGTTATCTAAAAAATATAATTCATATTGAATTTTTATTATTTTTTAAAATTAATTAATTTATTTGAGAGAGAAAGGGCACATGCATGAGCAGGCGGAGGGGCAGAGGATGAGGGAGAAAGAAAGAATCCTGAGGCAGATTCCTCACTGAACATAGAGCCCAACTTAGGGCCCAATCACAGGACTGGGAGATCATGACCTGAGCCAGTTGCCCAACCTACTGAGACACCCAGGCTCCCCTTTGTGTTCTTATTTGTAATTTTTGGGGATAAGTTAAATTTTCCAAAATGATCCCATAGGACCTTTGTAATAGAAATTGTTTCATACAAAATATAGTGGTGTATCTTTTTAAAAAAATGTGGGAAAGAATGAGGGTAACAGCAATCGTCATATATACCATGGGTTGCTGATTCTTGCTTTTAATATTTTTTCCTCTGTCCTCCCAGAGGCATTGTGAGATAATGTGTACTTCACCCATTGATTGAAAATGCATTTTATTGCAAATGAGCAACTTGTTGGACAGGAATCGTTTATGGCTATGTAGTGAGGCATCAATTGTATCATTCTTATTTAGGTTATTTATTGTAAATTAGAATTATGGTTATTCTCAGTCGCTGACTACATGGTTTTTATATATACTATTACCTTGCCCCTTGCTGTGTTTAAACTTTGAAACACCTTGGAAAAGGCAGATTACAGTAATATCATCACTTTCTATAATACTAAAGAACTGAAACCTAGTATAATTGCCAGCGTTTGACATATTGGAAGAAAACAAGATCCAGAACATTCACCTACATTCTTTTCCCTTTGGTCGTGTTCTCCTTTTCCCACATATTTCATGCCATTGTACTTGGTTTATACTGTGAAGAGGAAGTTTCCTTCCCTTTCTGTAGCTATCTTTGGTCAAGAGAAATGTGTTCATAAAGCATTAATGTTACTCTCACATGAAGACCACTCATGAATGTTTATGGATATAATAAGGAACTAAATTAGAAAAAATAAGAAAATTAAAAATGAAGAAAAAAGACAATGCAACTGGCCTTAGATACATAGGCTGCCTATCTTAGAACAAAATAATAATAATAGTAATAGTAATAATAATAGAAAATAAATCTGAGCATTGCAAATGTCACATGCTTGGCAAAAAAAAAAAAAAAAAAAAGGTGTAGCTCCAAAGAAAAGCAGGCAGTAGATGTGTTTCAGAGTCAATCACCTGGGGACGCATCACACTGAAATCCACGTACTCACTTTCTTCAATGACTTGAGCACACACCGAAAATTATAAAAATTTGCTTGTAGTTTACGGGATCATCACAAGCTGTTTAACAGAAAACATCTTTAGGGGAATGGATAAATAAACCATGATATAACCACACAAAAGCGTGCTATATAGTGATGAAAATGAATGAACTCACTCCACAGGTATCAACACAAATGAGTCTTACAAAAATAATGTTGAACAAGAGAGTGAGTAGCAAAAATATACGTAGAGCACACTTAAGTGATTCCCTTTGAATAAAGCTTAAAAACATGCAAAGTAATAATAAATATTGCTTAGAGATACACGTATAGTAAATAGATATAATGTATCTATACACTTGCTCTTCACTGTCTATACATTAGCTGGGCATTAGGGATAATGAATGCCCAATTCAGCAGACGGCTTACTACTGAGGGTAAAGGTAGAGTGCATTTGGGGAATAGTTTACAGAGGACTCCAAATGTATTGACAATATGTATAATTCTTTTATGGGGTGATGAGTGAGATAGATTTATTACATTATTTTTACAGTTTTCTATAAGTCTCAAATACATTGTATTAAAAAAAAAAAGAAAATTCTAGAAGGCCCTGGAAGATGCCCCCTAGATTCAAGTGTGATCTATAAGAAAGTATTTTCATCAATAGTAGATAAAAAGGTGACAAATAGATAGCAAAAAAAGAAATTTATAGCCGCATTAAGGTAAAATGCATTCACGTTTAAGACCTTGAACACAGAATATGACCTCAGTGTGACTCTATAGACCAAGGCGGTTTGTCTCTCTAGGAACCCATTCATGCCGAACCAGAGATTTGTACTGAAGGCCCCGAGTTTTGAGAAACTGCTTACTGAATTTGGGGAAAGTTTCCATGCCTGAAAAATTTAGTGTTGCTAATCTTCTGCCACATTTGTGCTAGGTCCATTAGACCATTGCAGGTCTTGTCTGTTTTTATTACTTGTTATATTTCTAGTAAAGTTGAAGCTTTTAACATTGCCTGGGTGCCTGTGAGGTTGATGAATTCCTGCGCTACTGATGGTGTCTCATGCTGATCCTCTAATGGGTGCATTGAAATATAATCTGCTGGGTTATTTTCTTTCCCTGGCCCATGCACAGTTTTATAATCGCAGCCATGCAGATATTGTAAACCCCATCACTCAGAGCACATCGCTGCTGTGAACTGTGAACTGCCAAATAATGTCACGAGTGTCTGATGATCTCTTACCACAATAAACAATGAGCCATAAATGAGTAAGAGACGGTGCATGAAAACCAAGAGCGCCAGCAGACCTCGAAAGCAGACTTGGACTCTCTTAAAATTGGTCTTGCGTGGAAGAAAGTCAGAGCACTTTTACCTGGGTTGGAATCCAGGCTCTATTTTCATAGATTCAAGGAAGCCTTCATAAATCTGGTGGCAGAGCCTTTTTTTAAAGAAGAAACTGTTGGGTAATGGCCTGTAAGTTTGGATATTGCAAAGCATGCAAGAGTTATTGCCTTCATTTCCATTTGTCAAGTGGTCGAGAGTATACAAAATGACTTCACATGGCTGCCACTCTATTAGCTTCCCAGTCAACATGACAGGACACAAGCTATATTTCTGAATGGGCCCCCAAATTCTGATTTCCTGAGGAGCTGGGATGTCGTTGGTCTTAGGGTCTCAACGTCTCCATCTGTAAAATGGAGATTGTAAGAGTTTCTGTGCCCTGGGGTGTTGTAAGCCTTAGTTCATGTTCAAAGCGGAACTTTGGAAATGCAAATCGCTCTATGGAAGTGAGGAAAACAAGTGATAGGATATATAAATTTAGATTTTTCATTTTGATTTTATAAAGCTCAATTATCAGTTTATTTTATTCAATACAGTTGCTTACATTTTTTTCATATTAAAAAAAAAGAAAGAACACTAAACTTATGCTACCAAATGTCTCATATAATTTAGGGATTATAGCAGCTCTTATGTATCTTAATGAGTGCTAAAGATAATAAAATACTTGCCATGTCTAAAATCATCAACTTTATTTTATGCTAGTTTTTGATGTGTTTAAAGAACATAAATGACTTTTCAATATTCTACTTTCAAAGATAATTCTTTTTCAGCAAAAATGTAAAGGACATTTAGGATTTAAACATAAGTTACTTGGTACATGCAAAAACCACTCAGTATGGAAATTCAGGGTATATCTTTTTATCTGGCTCTCGTGCCTTTTGTCTCATTTAATTTCCTAGTGTTGATTACGTGGTTTCTGCCATATTTCTTTATGCCCAGGACCCCGGCCATAAAATGATAGGGTTCCACATTCTTACACCAGTGACTTTCTACGGCACATGGCAAAGAAGTCTTTCGTTCAAACCAGTGTTCTTTCAGGATTTTTATGAATTCATCAAAGAAATAACAGCAGGTTAGTGAACACGTACTATATATTGGATGTTGTCCCAGGTATTTTGCATGTTTCATCTCATTTAACTGTCACTACAGTCTGAAGAGAGGTATATACTAGAACTATTTCCATTTGCACAGATGGGAAGAGAGGCTCAGAGAGGGGAAATAATATTCCCAAGGTCACAGAGCTACTAAGTAGCAGAGTCAATATTCAAATCCAAGCCTGTCCAGTGATCTTTTGACACCTTTCCTCCTTTTTTCTGTTTGCTGATAAATCAGCTATGGTGGCATGAAATATGTCTCTAATTCTTTGATACCTCTCCCTTTGAAAGGTAGAGACAATTCTTGTTGTAGGATTTGGTAGAATGACTGTGTGGCTTCTAAGACACATCAAATCACTGCAGCTTCCTCCTTGCTTGGTTCACGCGCTGTGGGGGATGCCAGCCACCAAGCAGGAGGACTCTGAGTTAACCCCTATGGAGAGGTCCACATGGCCGAAGACTTCCGCCAACAACGAGCACCAACTACTTGTCCCCTGAGTAAGCCAGCTAGAAGCGGATCCGCCAACCCCGTGAGGTCTTGGGATGACTGTAATGCTGGCTGATATCTTGAAGAAACCCCTTGAAAGATCTTGAGACAGAACCACCCACCCACCTAAGCTTCTCTCAAATTCCAGACCCACCGAAAGTGTCCGACACTGTACATGCTAATTGTTTGAAGCTGCTAAAATTTGGGGTGTTTTGTTATGGAGCAAGACACCAGCTAATAAAACAGACAGCGGAGTTGGTATGTGAAGTGATTACAACAGTTTGGAATTCTAGGCCACAATCAATAAGAAAAGTTTAAAACAGTTACTGTTTTAGATACTTCAAATCAATTACACAAGTTCAATTGCTAATATGGGTGCAGTTAATTTAAAAATAACTGCAATCGATCGCAACTGAAAATTGAGCTAACAATGTGATTCTTAAAAAAAAAAAAAAAAAAGAAAGAAAGAAAAAAAAGAAAAGAAAAATCAATGTTTGAGTAGTCCTGGCCTCATTTATGGGAGTAGTCGCTCTCTCCCTGCTGTTTTCTGGATAGGTCAGACCACAGCTGGGAACAGAGAGAAGCATCATTTAAGAACTTAGCACTCTTTGGCCCAGGGCAAGAAAGACCAGTGAAAGAGGTTTGCTGTCTCCAGTTCTGTAAAGAGTCAGAGTACAGGAGTGCCAGAGAATTTCTTCTGTTGTGTTGCAGGGGACAGAAGTAGGATCTTTGAGGGGCATATCTGGAGATGGTCCAAATGCTCAGCAAAGCTCTAGAAGTCTATTACCTCTGATGAGAGGTGAGACCAAAACACTCAAAATCTCTCTACAACTATCATTCAAGGCATCAGAACCCAGTTTTAGTATTGGTGTTAGGTGGTCAGAATGACCCCAGTCGCTGGGACTATTCATGCACCTTATTCATATCTTAAATTTGAGACCAGAAGGACTTCATGATTTTTATAAAATGCATATAATGTGAGTGAGAGTCTAACCTCTTCCCCTGGCCTGTGGAGGACGGTCACTCTACTGGGAGATGTCTGCTACTTGGAGAAAATTGGCAAAGAAATGAGCTGCCCTATTTCTGAATAACATCTTCACGGCTGGTCTCCAGAGCAAATATACACTGTGCTTGTTGAAAGTTTTAAGAAGTTTTATTTTCCATTTTATTTTTATTTTTAAGGTTCTTTTTATAAAATTATGCAAAAATTCCAAATGTGTTCATGTCATACATGCCACTTTCCGTGTAATTTTTTCTTCATATTTTTGAGCTCCTTCTTTTTCCTACTCTATCCACAATAGATCTCCTCACCCCAGAATGTTACTTATGTTACCAATCCAATAAATATATCCTGCCATATGTCTCTCCATGCTCAGATAACTAAACACATGTGTACTAAACATATCCATATAGACGGGAGAGCGGGGGTGGGAGGGGTGGTGCTAGTTTATGAATGTGGAATCACATTATAAATAATTTCCTACATTTTGCCCATAATAGCTGCCATTTCCACTTGTAGTGTGGAAGAATAATCTTTTGCCCAAGGTGTTACGCTACTTTGTTATTCCTTTGTCAAACCAATGCATCATTTCTCATTGTTGCTCGGTTCTCATTCCAATCACTCGTTTGTGATTTTGAGCTTCTTTTCTTATGCTTTATTTGCCATTTGGACTTCACTGTTCTAGTAATGGCCTATTTATATCTTTGGCCCATTTGCTATTGGGTCTTGGGTCTTTTTCTCGTCAATATAAGTAGACTCCATGCGTTATAGATGTTGCCCCATTTGTGAGAGTTAGTGAATTAGCAGGGCTTACACAAACTGCTGTAAGAATGAAGAATACATCCCACTTTTTGCTCATTATTCCTCATGAATCCTTCTTTGATTTCAATCTTGACTTATGGACCAAATGAATGTTGCCATGGTCATCTTTGTATTAAATTAATGGTAGAGCTTAAATAAAAATTATAGTATTTTCCTTCCATAGCCCAATAGATCATCTTGTGTGCAACCTAGGGGTTTGTGCACCCTCGTTTGGTTTCAAGAGGAATAAATATTCCACAATTAGCATTGCTCTCATCCAACTTTTTGCAAAGATAACACCCCTTGCCATATTGAACTCCTTGATGAAGGGCCATGTGCACCTCCATCTGGGTCATGTAAGATGAGTAGCACTATTCTAAAATAATTCCGATCACTATTTTTTGAAATGTTTTCTTTTAATTCACACCTTTCTTTCTTTCTTTCTGAAGGGAATTAGGAAATGAGCTGGGAGAGAGGCTGCATCACATTCAATACAGCAGGATAGGAACCAATCAAAAAATTATGTAGATGAGTCACAAAGCAAGATTAGGCAAGAGTAAGGTTCAACCTATACATCTGATGGAAATGTGCCATAAATTTCATCCTAAACTTTCTTGCAGACAAATGAAAATGGAAATGCAATTGCGTATAAACTTCATACTGATCACGAGTTAAATATTAATCACTTGCTCAGGAAATAGCTCAAGTATTGCTATAATTTGACCAGAGATTAATTTTTTTCCATAGAGCTTTTCATGTCACAAGGGGCTTGTGTTTGTGCCTTATTTTTTCTTACCTAGGAAGAGGGGATATTTTCCTTGGCTTCTTTCAGCTTTTTGTTCTTTGACATTTTGCTTTATTATTATGATAATGTTTTATTTGTTTTCTAACTTCCCAAATATCATGTGATAAGACATGGACTGTGGACATATGCTTCTGATCTTATTTTTTAGTTGTGTAGAATTTGGTAGAGCTAAGTGTAAGGTACAAAATAAGAAGAGCTCTCCTTAAAGATTAGTGTAGGTTTTTATAAAGACACTTTCTGCTCTATATTCAAGGTCTGGAGCCCATAAAGGACTTTTCCCATCAAAATACTACATCTTCAATCATCATCATCTTTGGGTATAATCACCTCTCATGTTATAAATGAACCATTTTGTTCATTGTTGATAGAGCAATTTGCTAAGCTGATGGATTTAGATGGAATAGTTCCAACGGTGGTTGTGTGTGTGTGTGTGTGTGGTTTTTTTATATTGAGTATTTTAATTTTAGAGCAGTTCTAGGTTTACAGAAAATTGAGCAGAGAAGATGTACAGAGCTCCCATATGCCCCCTCCTTCCACCACCGTTTCCTCTCTTTAATCCTATTGAATTAGTGTAGTACATTTATCCTAACTGGTAAAACATGATTGACTATTGTTAACTAATGCCCATAGCTTACATTAGGGTTCACCTTTGTGCCATCCAGTTCAATGGGTTTTGCCAAATGCATAATGTCATGTATCTACCATTATAGTATTATACAGAATAGTTTAGCCACTACCCTGGCTTTAGGTGACATAACCCCAATAGCATTTTTATCACATTTCGATGTTCAAAAACAAATATAATGAATGAGGGCTCCCAAATATGGCCAAATATTTTAATTTAGCATATGGCCAGTATTTCTTTCCTAGTTTAGGATATATATTTTGTGACACTTCTGTGTTATTTTCCATAGACATTTATAAAACTTGGACATTCATCTGGGCTGCTCAATGCCATTGTCAATTTATGATTCCAAAAGAGCACATGGTGGTGGCTTAGCACCACATTCTGATGTCACAACAAGATGTCAGATTAAATATTGATGATGTAGCACCTAAACAGTCCTTTCCTAGGGAGCGTTGTACTACTTCTAAATATTCGGTGAATTCAATGGAATGAGTTAGTAGTCCTTCAAGTTTTAAGTGTTGTAAATTTATACTCAGTAGGAGAATTTCTGCTCCAGAAACATGGAAGCATACAATTCTTACATTATTTTTCCATCTGTCCGCTACTTTTTTGCTAATGTAAGGAAAGGATTGAATAGCCAGATACTCAGACACCCACATATGCCTTTTATTTCATGTTGTCATGCTGTTTCCTAAACTTCTGGACGTTGTTGGATGTCTGTGACCAGCAGTTAGACAAGGTATCACCTTTAGCCTGTGAACAGATATCCTCTATGAACACATCCACTTGAGTAGAGAGAGGGGGAGACTTATATTTATTTACATATGATTGTTCATTCACTGAATAAATATTTCTTGAGTCCCTCCCATGTATTAGGTATTGGGCTAGCTATAAGAACAAAAAAGTCTAACAATGACACAGGTAATAAGCAATTATAGGACAAGATGAATGTACACGAATGTTGGATTTAGAACTCAAGGGTAGTTGAACCTTTTCATTTCATACCTAAATAAGTAGAGGCTATGGAAGGTCATTATCAAATGAATAACATAGCCCAGAAGGAATAGAACTGCCTCTTCATTAAGAATTCCCCAATCCCCTGTTTTTGTTTGAATAGCATTGCTTTGTTCTGATAAATCTGTAACACCTTTAATAATTTAATTTTGCTAACCATATTCCTTGTGTTGATTAGGGGTGAAGAAAGATGCCCACAAGATTCTAGTGAAGTTCGATTTAAATTGCCTTGGATGAAACTGGAGCTTAAATTGTTAGCTGAAAGACATACATAAGGAGGTACGAAAACCCAAGAGTATTATTGTTGCTTTTTCCAAGTTTGTTGCAGATTAGAATTTCATCCCTGGAGTTAAAAGCATCGGGGACATGTTGAATTACTTTTCTGATTGTATCTTTAAAAATTTTCAACAGCCAAGTTTATTTTAGATATTAATCTTTGAGGCTGTCTCAAGAAAATACAAAAATAAAATGTTTTTCAAATAACAAGATTTTGTAACGAGTTCTGAGGGTCACCTTTGTTCAAATCTGGCTGGGAAAAGACAGATGAACCATTGAGCAATTGAACTGTATCTGGTAAAATTGACCAGATAATATATGTATCTCCTTCTTCCTATCTCTTGATCTGAGTGATTCACACCAATGCAAATTCTGACCTACCTCTATTATTCAGTTTAAGAAGAGAAAGTATAAAAGATGTATTAGGGCATGGTGCTGGATCAGTCACTGTCCTGATTTTATCTCTGCCTTTTCCATTCTTTTAAATTAGATTCTTCATTTTTCTTAAGGTTTCGTGTTTCTTCATTTTTATCGTGCAGGCGTCAATAATTTCTCAACATTTGCAGCTAAGGCAGGCTGTAGGATAGATCAACTATATTTTTAATGGTACACATGAAATTGCACTCTAATATCCCAAAGGCGGAAGACTGATTCTATTAAATTACAAATAAATGTAGAACATTCAGGGAGGCTGGAATTACAACACATGTTACGTTGTCTAACATATGGAACAGAATGTTTTCTCAATAGCTAAAAATTGCTTTTATTGTCTGAATATCATAAAGGAGCTTTAAGTTGTGTTTAAGGTAAGCCACTAGAATAGAACACACATTTGGAAGGCCATAGCATATCATGTACTAACCATGTTCTGGGAAGATTTCCTTGTTGCAGGTGTCCTGCTTCTGAGGCTTTGCCTTGACCCATGGCTCACCTGAACCAGTGCTGTAATGAGTTACAAAGATCTCAAAGTAACTCCTCTTTGCCCTTTACTGTTTATAGCGGTGCTTTCATATAATTATATCATTTTGATTCTGTTTATGACCACACAATGAATATGACTCTCAGCACCTTACATATTATACATATGGTCCTTTATCCCCAGGGGGCTAAGTAGAAGAAAACAAACACTGTTAAATGCCTGTTCTAAGACTCATGGCTGAGAGCTCCTCTTCAGAGTCTTTTTATGTCTTTTTGTTACCAGAAGATGTAAATGTTCTGAGCACAAAGCATTTCCCATTTTAATCAATAATAAGCCGTCAAACTGGGAAGTCATGAGAAAAGTAGCAGGAAGAAAATGAAACCAACCTCTAGATACGCTGAGGAGGAAGAGCAGAGCAACCTTTATTGTGGAGAATATTTCATTTTCCTAACAGAGGCCTGGAACTATTACTGCCTAAGCCCTTCTTTTCTTCTGGCCCTGTCTGTAGAGCACAACTATCTATCTGCATGCTCGAGCCGATAGCGAAATCATAATATCAGATGCAGATATCGCCACTATGGATGTCTTGCCCATCCGCTCACCCAGGGGCCACGAACTGACAGTTCCCTCCTAGGATGCTTCTCACCTCTCCTGGCCTAAGGGGGTCTGCTGGTCCTGGCAGGAATCCTGGAAAGTTAGCGCCCCCAGGAGTGACCATCAATCAAGGAAGGATGGGCAGCTGTGGTTGTGTTTGGTTCAGATTTCCACGAAGCAGATGCTAAAGGGGTATTAAAAAGGCGCATAGGGGAGTTGCTCTGTAGGGGAAAATATGGAGGGGGGCCAGGGAAGGCTGAGGAAACTGCGAGTCCAGGATACGAGTCTGACCCAGTCAGAGGTGAAGATGAGAAAGCTGGGCTGATGCATCCTGCTGGGCAGGGCAGTCTAGGGAGGGTTCAGCAAAGCCCACAGGAAGTCCCCAAGAAAGGAGTCTCCTGTCTCTCAGGAACATGTCTGCTTAGTACCCTGGCCACACCCAGTCACTAGTGGGAACGGACCGTAGAAGGTGTGGCCTCAGCACAAAGGAGACCAGGGATTTCAAAGCTTGGTCATGGGCCTTTAGCTAATTAGCTGGTATGCCTGGTGCATTCTCCTGGCTGCGGTGTGGTGGATACAAATCCAGCTGCTGTGAGGGGATGGTTCTGAGGTGTGTTCTACACAGCTCCTCAGCAGGTGCCCAGCAGGCCTGAGCCCGAGCTGCCCTTGCAGTAAGTTGACTTGATTGGCTCCCCTTCCTTCCTTGGCCCCCTGCTCCATGCTCTGATCATGCTTCCTGGGTCGTCTCCCAAATAAACTCCTTGCACTCAGATTTTTGTCTCAGGGTTGGCTTCTGGAGAAACTCAAGCGGAGACCATGCTTTTCACTCATTCTTTTTCTTTCTTTTAACCACTTTTTTGAAGTATGATTGACATGTAAGAAGATATAGGTGTTTAATGTATACAACCTCTAAGTTTGGTGATATGTATACATCGTCATTATTATTAAGGCTGTAGACATACCCGTTATCTCTCAAAGTTTTCTCCCCCTCTTAATGTTATTATTTTCTTTTTTGTATTAAGAACACCTAACATAAGATGTGCCATCTTAGCAAATATTAAATATACAATAAGGTATTTTTGTTAGCCTTAGGCATTATACTGTGTAGTAGATCTCCAGAACGGACCTTGCACAACTGACGTACTTGATCAGACCTGTCCATTCCTCCCTCCCCGCAGCCTCTGGTAACCTCCATTCTACTCCCTGCTTCTATGAGTTTGACCATTTTAGCTTCCACATATAAGTGAGATCAGTCAGTGTTTGTCCTTCTGAGATTGGCTTACGCCTGGCAGGTCCATCCATCTCCCTGCAATTGGCAGGATTTCCTTCTTTTTAAGGGCCGAATAATATTCCATTATGTATACCTATCACATTTTCTTTACCTGTTCGACTGTAGATGGGCATTAATTTCTTATTTATTTGAGAGAGAGGGGAGGGCAGAGGGATAGAGAAAATCTCAAGCAGACTCTACACCCATAGAGGAGCTTGACATGAGACCCAATCTCACAACCCCAAGTTTGTGACCGAAGCATAAATCAAGAGTGAGATGCTCAATCGAGTCCCCAGGCACGCCCACCATTTTGTTTTGCAGATGGCCATTTAGATTTTATCTCCATTGTTTTGATTCATGCTCCAATGATCATGGAGTCCAGGTATCTCTTCTAGATTCTGGTCAATCCCTTGAGAGTAATACTCAGAATTGGGATTGCTAGACCATATGGCAGCTATTTATTTCCAAGACCTTATTTATTTATTTGGAAAACAACGAGAGAGAGAGAGAGAGAGAGCACAAGCATGAGCGGGGGAATCGGGAGACAGAGGAGAGGGAGAAGCAGACTCCCCATTGAACAGGGAGCCTGATGTTGGGCTCAATCCCAGGACTCTGGGATCATGATCTGAGCTGAAGGCAAACTCTTAACTGAGCCACCCAGGCACCCCATCAGTTCCTTTTAAAAAATATTTTTATGGGGCACCTGGGTGGCTCAGTTGGTTAAGCAACTGCCTTTGGCTCAGGTCATGATCTCAGAGCCCTGAGATCAAGTCCCACGATGGGCTCCCAGCTCCATGGGGAGTCTGCTTCTCCCTCTGACCTTCTCCCCTCTCATGCTCTCTCTCACTGTCTTTATCAGATAAAAAAATAAAGAAAATCTTCAAGAGAATAGTTTTAAAACTGTTAAAACCACACTGTTTTCAGTAATAGCTGTGCCAATTTACATTCCCACCAACAGTGTACCAGGATTCCCATTTCTCCCCATCACTACCAACACTTGTTATCTTTTACTTTTCACTAATAGCCATTATGGCAGGTGTAAAGTGATATCTCATTGCATTTTGATTTGCATTTCCCTGTTGGTTAGTGATGTTGGTACCTTCTTATATACCTATTGGTCTTTATATGTTGAAGAATTATCTATTCAGGTCTTTTGCCCATTTTTTTTTTATCTTTAAAATTTTTTTAAAATTAATTTTTTATTTTTTATAAACATATATTTTTATCCCCAGGGGTACAGGTGTGTGAATCACCAGGTTTACACACTTCACAGCACTCACCAAAGCACATACCCTCCCCAATGTCCATAATCCCACCCCCTTCTCCCAAATCCCCTCCCCCCAGCAAGGAGTCAATCCCATTTACAATTGCATCCAAAACCATAAGATACCTAGGAATAAACCTAACCAAAGAGACACAGAATCTATACTCAGAAAACTATAAAGTACTCATGAAAGAAATTGAGGAAGACACAAAGAAATGGAAAAATATTCCATGCTCCTGGATTGGAAGAATAAATATTGTGAAAATGTCTATGCTACCTAAAGCAATCTACACATTTAATGCAATTCCTATCAAAGTACCATCCATCTTTTTCAAAGAAATGGAACAAATAATGCTAATATTTATATGGAACCAGAAAAGACCTCGAATAGCCAAAGGGATATTGAAAAAGAAAGCCAACGGTGGCATCACAATTCTGGACTTCAAGCTCTATTACAAAGCTGTCATCATCAAGACAGCATGGTACTGGCACAAAAACAGACACATAGATCAATGGAACAGAATAGAGAGCCCAGAAATAGACCCTCAACTCTATGGCCAACTAATCTTCGACAAAGCAGGAAAGAATGTACAACGTTTTTGCCCATTCTTTAATTGGGTTACTTGTTTTTTTTGCTGTTGAGTTAGATGAGTTCCTTATATATGTTGAGTATTAACCCCTTCTCAGATGTACGGTTTGCAGATATTTTTTTACTATCCTTACCATTCTTTCCAGTGACCCTTAGTTACTGAGATTGTCTACCATGAAGCAGGTCCTTTCACTGTGGCTGGTTTGGGTAGCTATTTCTATGCTCAAAACATTGACTTGGGGCGCCTGGGTGGCTCAGTCGTTAAGCGTCTGCCTTCAGCTCAGGTCATGGTTCCAGGGTCCTGGGATCAAGTCCCGCATCGGGCTCCTTGCTCAGCGGGAAGCCTGCTTCTCTCTCTCCCACTCCCTCTGCTTGTGTTCCCTCTTTGCTGTGTCTCTCTCTGTCAAATAAATACATAAAATCTTTAAAAACAAAAACAAAACAAAAAAGACATTGACTCACCAAAAACAGTTTATTAATACCTATTGTGAGCCCCAAAGACATCACTAACTTTTACTCCTCTCCTGAATCCTATCATTTCCCTGATTCCATTTCCTGATCTCCACCTAAAGAGGTTCGAATGGACCTTAAGAAAATATTTGTTCAAAATCCTTGCTTAGAATTGTTTTTTTCCCCCCTAATCTAGTAGCATGAGAAAGTAGTTAATTAGAGCCAAATAATTACACCAAAATATCGACAGAAATTGCGTTTTACCTTTGAGAGCTTCTTACGGTGTACGTGTCTTTTGCCTGATGGTCAGATATGCACCAGGATAGCAAGGATAGGAACATTTGACTGCCACACAGGGCCTATCTCGTAACCCCAGGTGATAACCTGCATCCCTGCTCTGGCAGAATAGAATGAATTTTGAGTTTAAGTCCTGCTTTATTGAACCATCTGTCAGAAAAATCATCAGTCAAGTGGTCGGGACAGGATCTAGCCCCTGACTTCTCAGGTTAGACCCTGAGATAGTGTTGCCTTAAAGTTGCCATGGCAACACGAAAGTGTGTATTGCGCTGTCCATTGACCTGTTAGGGGAGGTCACATGGAGGTCACCCAGGCACATCTCAGTTCCTTGCCTTGTTACATCGAGAGGGTCAAACAAAGCCAGCACTATGTTTTGTGCCCTCCATTCTTACACTGCGCCCTTCTGACCCCTTCCTATGTCTGCTACTCTTGCCACAACTCAGCCTCAGTTCTATAGGAGCTCTCTTTCTTCTTTCAAGGGATTTGTGGGCTTCCTAGTATTATACTCTGGATGATACAGTCATGGTGGCCCTCTTGGGAAGCCCCCAATCCTACTGCTCCTTTATTTTCTCCTATTTCAACCTTAAATTATAATGGGGGAGGCTAAAAGTTGTGGTATTGACAAGATTTTATTATTCAAATAAGTAAGTGCCAGTTCCTATTACCATTATTTTCATAGACATAAATATATGTCAGGACCAAAAGTTAAGAAGTACGTTATCTTAGGGTAATAGAAAAATAGTTCCTAAGAAAAGACATTTTGTGACTTTATACTATATATATATATATATATATATACGTACATATATATATACACATATGTATATATACTAATATATAAAATGCTAATATTTATATTTTATTAGATATTATATAATTATTATATTATATTATATTATTAATATTAATATTATATATAAAATATGTATTAGTGTATATATACTAATATATACATATTATAACTTTATACTACTATATATATACATATATATACACACATATATATTTATATATACAGACAGAGATGTATCTGTCTAGCTACCCATGTATCCACAGATATGTGTATGTGTTTCACATACTGGTACTGGTTTGAGAACTGGTAGTTAGGAATTACTAATCTAAAATACCCTTAATAACGAACATTTGTTGTGTGCTTACTATGTGCCAGGCACTGTGCTATTGCTTTACAAACATCTCATTTAACTCTCATAACAATACTTGAGGCAAGCACTTGTCTTATTTCCATTTTATAGACAAATAAACTGAGGCAGTGAGGATAAATAACTTATGCAATATCATGCAGCTGGAATTCAAATTCTGCACTTGAGCTCCACAGCCCGCTTTTATAAGTCCTATGGTTTATTGCACTGGTTCCCAGAATAAGGACTAGGAACCGGCAATATCAGCATTGTTTGGAAACTTGTTGAAAATGCAAATTCTTGAGTCCTACCCCAGGCTTATTGAATCAGAAATGTGAGGTAGGATTCCAGCAATCTGCGTTTTCACAAACCGGCCAAGGGATCCTGATGTATACTTAAACTTGAGAACCTTTATTGTAGGCATCCCAAGATATACATAACACTATTATACTATTGTTTATTTTCTATCTCTTTGGAAAAAAATCATAATTTCTTAAGAAAGGGATAGAATTAGGTCCAACTTTTCTTTTATTCTCCATAGTTTAGGTGGCACGGTGGACTTCCATAAAGCACTTATTACATTGAAAAGGAAATGCTACCATTTGTCTTGGATGACTCAAGTTCAATTGTCTATAAAGATGAGATGCGAGATGAGAGAACTTTTTGAGATTCTTCGCATCTCTGGCACCCTGATATTGTTCCTTTCATTGTGTGTATTTGTGAATATCAGGAACTACATGAGTATAAAACTAATATAGCATTTTGCTTGCATGTGTGATAATCATTAAAAACACAGCATGAATCATAGTAACATATGGCATTTAAAAATAAGCTTTTCAATTATGCCAGGAGATGCAGAGCTCATTTTGTTTTGCTACAGAATGTATAATATTGGTAAGTAAAGGTTTGAAGAAAGGGGCTTTCTTTAGAATACATTAGAAAGATTTCTTTATCCTGCGCACCACATTGGAGCTGCCTCTATCTCACAGGTGCAGATCAACAAGACAATTCTCTAAACTACTTTTAAAGAAAAACCCTCTGGAAGTGTACAGCATTACCATTACTAGTGAGATTACAGGACAGAAACCTTGCAATTGCACGACTGAATTACATTTCATGTGATAGACTCTAGATATTACATGTGATTGAGCACAAACAATATACTTTGGAAAATATCAAGACTTCTAATTACAAGAAGAAGTTGAAGTGGAATGGATATTCTGCAGTTTCTTATCAAGGGTTTAATTGAAGGCTTCATTTCACTATCTCAAGGATGGCATTATATGCCCATCACTGAAAGAGAGAGATAAACAAATTTGATGCTCGTTTTTCATCTCTTTCCCAATAACGACATCTTTACCCATCAGGCTAAGTTCTCATACAGAATTTGTTAGATTACTAAGATTTAATAATATCTATTTACAGACACGCAAAGGGTACTTACTATTAATACTGTACTCCCAGATGTCTTTATTATTCACTAAGTGTATTGGCAACAGACACTTAAAATGTTCTTCCCAGTTATGATTTCTCTAATAATTTTTTTTTTTTGCAGAGGCTCTGTCTACATAGAGAAGATGAACTATTTTTATTAAAATGTCTGATATTTTCAGAGAATAAATAAAATGAGCAATTTTGTCAGATAACGTGTTTGCTTTCTTTTCATGTCTTTATCTTTTGGATGCAAGTGACGGAATTTGCTCTGTTGATTCTCAGCTTTAGAATCCATTCATTTGATGTAAACGAAAAGGAAAATTTTAGTATCAGGTGTCTGAGTACCTTCCGAAGGAGGCCACCGGGCTCAGGAGCGCACGACTGGGAGGAGAAAGAGAGGCAGACCCCGGCCTTTCCGCGGCAGAGCTGTCCTCTTGGCTTATGGCATGTGGTGTTGTCGTGCTCCCTTCTCTTCACTGAGTGGCATTCTTGGATTCCCCTCATACCTGTCACTGAACACAGTCACCTTCAGCAAAGCCACCAGTCCAGATAGTGTCCGGACACTTGTGTGTCATTAGAAAAAGGCTTCCTTCCTCCATATGCTAGAATGCCGTCTGTCAGAAAATTGTCATAATATATGGATCTTGCAGTCAGAAGACCTTTTACTGCTAAAAAAATGTCAGATAAGCCCACAGAATCCCCACATCTACAACGTGAATGGTGCCCCGTAGAGGTGAGGCCCCAGTGGGATACACATAACCAATTCTATCCTGCAGGACCCCGGCTGCTCTGGACCTGGTTTACATCTCGTCCAGTCCAAACCTGCTGCAGAAAAGAAAGATTTACCAGGAGAGAGTATGCACCTGACTCAGTAGGAGTCCAACTGTCACCCCTGAGCATGCAAATGAGGGGGTGTGGTCAGACACAAACAGGAAGCCAGGTGGGGTGACCAATGATTACAGTTTCCCTAGGACCCAGGGGCTTTCAGGGCAGGGGGAAGAGCTAACACTGGGGAAGTTCTGGACAAAGGAGGAAAGTTGGTCACCCTGGGGTGACAGTGACAGCTGATTCTTCACGGTGGACCCAGTTCTCACCAAGAAGTGTAGGGGAGAAGACACCCAAAGAGTGTACATTGTACATCATCTGCAATACTGTTTGTAATAGCTAGTTTGTTATCTAGGCATTGTGGAGACTCAACCCTGCAGTCACGTTATCTCATTCGGCCTTACAGAGCTATCATAAAATATCCTGGTAATCTTTATTTGGATATACCAGGCTATATATCACAGTGCTATTCTTTTCTGTTCAAATTCTATTCAAGCAAAGGAATTATTCTATATTAAATTTGGGAGTTTTCAGCCTTGACATTTTGCTTAACTTAATGTTGTCATTGTTTTTTCTTTGGGATGTTTTTGAGACGTCCTATTTTTTTTTTTTTTAATTCTTTCAAAGAAAAGTATGTATTTGTGGATTAGATTGCAAAATTTATTATAGTTTTCAGGGAAGATGGATATTTACACATGACACCTAGATAAACAGTGAACCATTTAGTTTCTCAAATAAATGTTTATCCAATCTGGAGTTTGACCCATGGAAGAAAAAGAAGTGAAGCCGAATTGTATTCCTTTTCTGTTGAAGGGCAAAAAAAGATAAGAGTTTTCCTTGGAGCCTTACCTTCCAACAAAAAAGCAACTTAATTTAGGCTTATAATTTCTGCCTCTTGCATAAAATCAAGCCAAAGAGAAGCAACAGTAAAGTTTCTTACTTTCAATTAAAATTAGCTTTAGATCGTATTTAAATCTATAACCTACCTCCCAACCTATCAGAAGAGGACTTACCAGAAATTCTTAACTACTTACTGAGGATTGTAATTGACCTGATAGTGAGTTTTAGAAAGAGAAAATACATTTAATAACTAAAACAAGATTCTAAAGTGTACTTCAGTCCTTGTTGAGGGACAAGGTAAGTCACTGAAGGGGAGGAAAATAAAGCCTGATAGAAAAGAACCAGGGAGGCGGGAGAGGGTTGGAGAAGATCATACTCACTGATAGGAAGAGATGATGAGGCAGGTAGGGAGAGGAATAAAGGAGAGACTGTACACTCTCCTTGGAGGGGTACACTCAGAATGTTCTGAAATAAAGCTTTTTTTTTTTTTTTTTTTTTTTTTTTAATTGCTAGCAGCTCAGAACAACTCGCTGTGGAACAAGGCAGAGCTAAATTCAAATCTTTATCACTCACCAGCTCACGACCAACTTTCTTCTCATCTCCGAGCTCCAGCGACTCCGTCTCTGAAATGGAGATGCTAACACTTATCCTGTGGGGCTCTTGTAAGGGTGGATGTTCCACATTTGAAGGTCTTGGCACATAATAGTTGCTCCATCAGTGGGCTCTTTTACTCTGCTATGCCTTAGTCTTTGCTTTTGGGGGTGTTATCATTATCTTTGAAATGCTAATGATAAGGTTGTTGCTTTTAAAATTTAATATAATTCAAGTAATTATTTATGGAAGCTAGACGTCCCGCTAGCTACTAGAAATATAAAGATAAAATGTTCTCTCTACCTCGAGCTCTCAAAATCTTCATACAACAAGAGAAATGCACGTATAGAGGTATGTTCTAGGCACAAGCGGTCAACAGGGCTGAGTGGCCCAGAAAGGCTACTTGAAGTCCTGCGATGAGCTTTAAGAGAGTTTCTCAAATTTTAATGAGCAAAGAAATCACCTACAGATCTTGTTACAGTGTGGATTTTGTGGCAGTAGGTCGAAGATGAGTCCTGAGATTCTGCATTTCTAACAAGCTCCAAGATGATGTCAAGCTGCTGGTCAGGACCACACATTGAATAACAAATAAAGAAGTGGTTCTCAGTCACACTCATACGTTAGAATCACCTGGGGAGCATTTAAGACAATGACGGATGCTCAGTTCCCACTCCTGAAACTGATTGATTTCATTGGTCTAAGGAGTGGCCCAGGCATGCTTAGTTTTAAAAGGCTCTGTAGGAAATTTTAATATGCAGCCAGGGCTGACATCACGATCTTAATTGGTGAGTTGGACCAGCAGTCTCTGGCAAGGAGATGATTCACAGACAGGAAGAACAGCATGTGAGAAAAACATGGATATGTGCTCCCAAATGGTGCATTCAGAAAGCTACATGTCGTTCAGTTTGGAGTTCCTGCTGGAGCCAAGGATGGAGGGCGGTGATCGGAGAGGAGACTGGGTGGATGGCCATGGCCAAATCAGGGAGGGCTTTTTAGACTATGTGAAGGACTTCACCTTTTTCCAATGGTCAGTGGGGAGTTGGTAAACGCCTTTTGCTAATGGAGCGACAGGCTCCATTGTTTTCTGTGACAGGAGGTTTATTTCACCTGCCTGTATTAGGTACAAAGGTTTTCAGTCCTAGTTAAAATCATAGATATATTTTTGCCTTTTAAAACTTTTTTATTGCTGCTATAAACATTCGGGTGCACGTGCCCCTTTGGATCACTACATTTGTATCTTTAGGGTAAATACCCAATAGTGCAATTGCTGGGTCATAGGGCAGTTCTATTTTCAACATTTTGAGGAACCTCCATGCTGTTTTCCAGAGTGGCTGGTGAGTGCTGTGAAGTGTGTAAACCTGGTGATTCACAGACCTGTACCCCTGGGGATAAAAATATATGTTTATAAAAATTAAAAAAATAAAAAAATAAAAAAAAATTTAAAAAAATAAAAAAAATTAAAAAAAAAAAAAAAAAAAAAACTTTTTTATTGTGGTGAAATATACATGACATGACGTTTACAAGTGCAACCATTCGTAAGTGTACAATTTGGTGGCATTAGACATTCACAGTGCTGTGTAGCTGTCACTATTATATATTTCCAAAACTTTCCTGTCACTCCAAACAGAAAGTAAGTATCTAGTGGCTTCGAATACCCCATTTCCCTCTGCCCCCAGGTGCTGGTAATCTCTGTTCTACTTGCTGTCTTTATGAATTTGTCTAATCTAGAAACCTCATTAAGTGGAATCATGCAATATTTGCCGTGTTGTGCCTAACTTATTTCACCCAACATAATATTTTCGAGGTTCATCCGCATTGGGTGAAATAAGACACAACAGGACAAATATTACATGAGGATTTCACTCCTTTTTTTTTTTTTTTTTAAAGATTTTATTTATTTGACAGACAGAAATCACAAGTAGTAGGCAGAGAGGCAGGCAGAGAGAGGAGGAAGCAGGCTCCCCATGGAGCAGAGAACCTGATATGGGGCTTGATCCCAGGACCCTGGGATCATGACCTGAGCCGAAGGTAGAGGCCTTAACCCACTGAGCCACCCAGGCGCCCCGATTTCACTCCCTTTTTTGGCTAAAGGCTTGTTGTTGTATGTATATACCACATTTTGTTTATCCATCCATCCACTGGAAGACACTTGTGTTGTTTTCTACCTTTGACTATTGTGAATAATAATGCTTATGAACATCCAATCTTAGTTGTAGATTAGAATAACATGTGTAATTAAAAAAAAAAAATCACTGTTTCCCAGGCCTCATCTTGGCCATCCAAATTAGACATTCTGGGGCTGAGGTGCAGTCGTGGTTGTATGGCGTTAAACCTCCCCAAGGGATTCTATTGTGCACCAGTGAACCTCTGATTTATATAAGGCTAATTAAGTCAAAGTCCCAAGTGCAATTCCTTTAAGGGTTATTTCTCAAGATTTAGTGAGTAAGAGCATCACCTGGAGGGCTTATAGAAAAGGCCTAGTCCCAGTCCCCATACTGGGAAAGACTGATTCATTAGGTCTCAGATAAAAATTAGGAATCCTGTTGGTAAGCAAGGTACCATTCAGGGAATTCCAACGTCAGTGGTCTGGAGCCCCACTTCGCAGAACACTACCTTCAAGACTGTTCAGCTTGACCCAGAGAAATGGCACATTCTTGTTACATTCTGATTACAATACCATCTCTGTTTTGTTTTGTTTTATTTCCTTTCAGCATTCCAGAATTCATTGTTTATGCACCACACCCAGTGCTCCATGCAATACACGCCCTCGTTAATACCCACCACTAGGCTCACCCAATCTCCTACCCCCACCAAAACCCTCAGTTTGTCTCTCAGAGTCCACAGTCTCTCATGGTTTGTCTCCCCCACCAATTTCTCCCAACTCACTTCTCTCCATCTCCCAATGTCCTCCATGTTATTCCTTATGCTCCACAAGTAAGTGAAACCATATAATAGTTGACTTATTTCACTCAGCATAATCTCTTCCAGTCCCGTCCATGTTGATACAAAAGTTGGGTATTCATCCTTTCTACTGGAGGTTTAATACTCCATTGTATATATGGACCATATCTTCTTTATCCATTCTTCTGTTGAAAGGCATCTTGGTTCTTTCCACAGTTTGGTGACTGTGGCCATTTCTGCTATGAACATTGGGGTACAGATGGCCCTTCTTCTCACTAAATCAGTATCTTTGAGGGTAAATACCCAGTAGTACAATTGCAGGGTCATAGAGAAGTTCCATTTTTAATTTCTTAATTAATTTCCACACTGTTTTCCAAAGTGGCTGCACCAACTTGCATTCCCACCAACAGTGTAAAAGGGTTCCCCTTTCTCTACATCCTCTCCAACACTTGTTGTTTCCTGTCTTGTTAATTTCGGCCATTCTAACTGATGTAAGGTGGTATCTCACTGTGGTTTTGATTTGAATCTCCCTGATGGCTAATGATAATGAGTATTTTTTCATGTGTCTGTTAGCCATTTGTATGTCTTCATTGGAGAAGTGTCTGTTCATATCTTCTGCCTATTTTTTTAAACATGATTATCTGTTTTGTGTGTGTTGAGTTTGAGGAGTTCTTTATAGATCCTGAATATCAGCCCTTTGTCTGTAGTGTCATCTGTGAATATCTTCTCCCATTCTGTGGGTTGCCTCTTTGTTTTGTTGACTGTTTCCTTTGCTGTGCAGAAGCTTTTGATCTTAATGAAGTCCCAAAAGTTCATTTTCACTTTTGTTTCCTTTGCCTTTGGAGACATATCTTGAAAGAAGTTGCTGTGGCTACATCTCCTTGTTTTTAAGAAGCCATTGTTTTCATAAGAGAAACTGAGGGAAAACACAGAGATGGGTCAGAAAAGCTGCTTGCTGTTACAGAGAAATGAGTCAGGACCAAATGGAGCATCGGCTACATGATGCCTGATATGTACCCATCAGTAGAGAAGAGCTGAATTAAGGCTCCTGGCCTCCTCCCCGTTTGGCCCATTTGTGAGCTCTGTCCTTTATTGTATTATTCGGGCCTGATGATTGAAGGTCTGATACTATGCAGTCCTCAAATTATATTTAGATTGTATCTACCACTGACTTTTGAAAAAAAGGGTGTTAAAAATGATTAAGCATCAGTGTCTTATATTTTGATGCCTGTTTTTGCTTGTGTCACAAATGCATATGACTTTCATCATCAATTCATCTGCCTGGATTCATTTAGCTGATATTTATTTTGTAAGATAATATTTTAGGTCACAGTACTTGAATTTTGAAGTATGTATGTAGAAATATAAATACATATGTATGTATTTAAACCTCTTTAGAACTATAGCATCTCTTTTTCTCTGCTTTGTTGTCTCCAGTCACACTTTCAGGGTTGTTGATCAATGATCGCACACCTAGATGCCTACATAACGGAATGACAAAGCATTTTTCACATCTTTGTGTTCACAACAATAAAAAAGCTTTTAAACCCATCCAACTTTATTCTCTGGTTACTGCATGGCAAGGTTATTGGTATTTGATATGTCAGACATGAGGAAAATTCTTTCTCTTCCTAGGCATGGACAGAAATGCACTTCACTTAAGTGTAAAATGATGAAGGATGTAATTTTGCACTCAGATTTTGATTACAATAATTCTTTCAATTAACATGCCCTGTTTCTTGTTTGCTTGGGCCCTTAAATCTGACAGACTTCTCTTTCCATAGGAGAACAAACAGAATTCTGCCTAAATACAGCTTGGAGAGAAAAGAGGAGTTGGCAGTTTTATTACTCCTTTCTTATTTTTATTATCCTCTTAAGTTTAACTCCTGTATTTTGACAGTTTTAAAAAAAAAGAAATGCTCTTAAGACTTTGCTCTGTCCCAAGAATGACAAATTCAAGGCGAATTTTGACTGTTTTGTCAAAGCTGGGTCACACAAGCACACGGGCCCCCTTCTGAGAATCTTCTGGAGCCCACATAGAAAGGTAGTCACCTGACACCTTTGATGGGTGAGCTGAAGGGGTACAGCCCTTTCCTAAGGTCAAGATCCCATGTTTTCTGGGCCTGGGATCTGGTCTTGGTCTGAGAATCCATAGCAGCTCTTAAAGGATCCTGGCTGGGCTCAAGATCGCTTAAAAGTTATTAGTCATATTTGATGATTAAAACCTAGAGGATCTGACCTTGCTAAAGGGTCTTCTGGGTAAATCTTACCCAGTTCATGATGGCAGCCAAACCATCTGTTAAAAGGAATGATGAATGAATTAAAGACATTTCACTCGAGAGCAAAAAAGGTTCAAGAGGGGACCTCTTATTTATCTTCAAGGGTTGGGAAGAACACCCAACCGTTGGTTGGGTGGGTTGGTGGGATGGTGAAAGCACCCTGTAAGTGGGATGGTGACAGCATCCTGGCTGTGGGACATGACCACAACCTCAGCCCCAGGAACTGATTCCCCATTACTCACACCTGGACCTGGGCTCTGGGATGGAGGAGCAGGTTGCCATTCAGCCCGTTCCCTGGAGGCCCTCCAGTAGCTTTCACCCAGCTCCAGCGTCATTGTCCTGGCATTTGGCTTCAAACAATAGCATTCTGTAAAAGTCCTATAGGTTAAAACAGGAGGAAAGTTCTTTACTTTTTTTTTTTTTTTTTTAATGGGGAGCTTGTGGTCGAAGCATTAAATGCTGAAAAATTATTAAATTTTAAATGAACAAGACTAGAGGAAACATATGTGCCCAGTGGGGGCTTCCAGCCCAAGTTTCAGTAAAGGCCTGCCTCACTGTTCCAGCAAACTTCCAGCAGAGTCGGGGGTGACCATTGGTGGGACGCCCTGCAAACCACAGAGCGCTTAGCAGATATTTAACTGTCGTGCTTGTCAAAGTATTGCCACTTGGCAGATGTAACAGACAATACAACAAAATAAATTATTTAAATACTCTCAGCAGAACAGAAAGCCCCGTACGTTCCTGTGGCTTCCAATGTAGATTCTTGAGTAACAACAAATGCTAATGGAAAAGCTCTTTGGCTACACATCATTCTGTGTTTCTGATTTTCAGGTTCTCAATTGTAGTATATCTCGAGATTCTCATGGTCCACAAGCGCTGGCTGGAGGGGTGGGGGCGCAGGGGTGGGTCGTGCTCACATGTCCGATAGTCTTTTTTGTCTCTGCCAGAACTTTCTCGTGGAGGCTCAACAGGTGTCATGTCGTGAGTAGTTTCCCAGAGGATATGACTGTGATGTGCAGCAGTCTTCCTGTCACTCAGGCAGAGGGCTGCAAAGGGACGGTCCCTTAGTGGGTTCAGCTCTATGTAAAGGCTGGCTTTCAACATTGCACTTCCAAAAAGCAGATCTTGTCATTTCCTCAGAAAGAGTCAGAGGAATCCAATTCGTGATAAAATGATGTCCACAGCAGAAAATTAATTTCCATGCCAGCTCTAACCACACCATGGAACTGGACAGTCATTATCTTAGATCAGTGCATGCTTCCCACAAGGCAAGTCTGCATGGGAAGACTCTGGGCAGTTAGAGGGTCTCTTTTGTGATTATGTTATTAAAGCACCAGGATATTTATTATCAATATCACCAAAATAACAGTCAACATCAATTGAGTGCTTGCTACCTATTGGGTACATTCCAAAGGCTCTGCTCATATCAACTTCTATACTCTTCATGCCTTTGTCAGCGTTCTAAGTGCTTCCATATAGGAACTGGTTTCACTACCTGGGAGGCAAGTAGTAGTATCATCAGCTCCAATTTCCAGATGAGAAAAGCAGCCCAGAGGCGTTAAATAAGTTACCTGAAGTCACTGGTAAGTGGTGACATTGGGATTCGAACATGGGCTTCTGCTTTGGTTTCACCTGTTACACTCCTCTGATCCTTGGGGACACGTCTAATACGCTCTGCTCAGTGGGGATCTCCTCCCAGATAACTGACACGAACCCTGACATGTTGCTCCTCACACTCACGTTCCGGATTTCCAAGTCGCTGACGGCACGGTGTATACACACGCTTTCTTAGAATATCTTAACCCCATTGTTGTCAAGGCCTGATCTTGCCACTTTTAGCCTGGACCATAGCTTGTAAGGTAAGTTTTGCATGCATTGGATCTCACATATCATGTGCCAACTTTCTTAGGCTGCCTCTCAGAGTACTAGGGGCTGCCTCTCTAACAGGGCAGGCCACACTGTATTTCCTACAGATAAATTCAAAAGTGTTAGGAACATGTGCACCCAGTGAAATGCATCAGTTAAAATTTGAAAGGGAAGAGACAGAATGAAGACAACGTGATGAACAAAGTCATAATATTCCTTGGGTGTGTACTCCTGGAGTCTGTGCTAATATGAGTGGAAAACGCAGCTCTCTTTTTATTGGACTTTTCCAGAACGCCATGCCCAGCAGCACACTGGGCTGCTACTAAGAAGGGTTGCTGAAATTTGAGAACTAGGAGGAAAAAGAAATGGGGGTAACAAAGCATATATAAGCCAGCTTACATATTATTATATGTAATATATTGTATTATATTGTAATATTATATTATATAAATTATAATTATAACTATAGTATAATGAATATAGTTATAATTAATATATATTTTATATTTTTATTTTTATATTCATAGTTTTATATTTTAACATATTCATATAAATTTTAAATGTATTTACTATATTAATTATAATTAATATGGTTATAATTAATATAATTATATTATATTATATAAATTATATTATAATATATTATAAATAATGTAAGGTATAATAATATATTATACATAATACTAAGCATATATAAGCCAGCTTCTATATAAAATACAGCTTATGATTATTCTTTCACTTCTCTGAGAAAAAAAAAAATAGCCAATATCAGTGGAGTAGGCAGGTCCAAGGACAGACTTCTGCAACAGCAGCCGACAGAACGTACCCCATCCGCTCATCAGCAGCCTTTCGGGCAAACAGGAGCTATAGCTGTGCCTACACGATGGCAAGGAACAACGTCATTCCCAGCAGCCATATTCCCATCGATATGTATTATAATGTGTGGAAAATACTATTCCTTAATGTCTTCTTCACATTTTATCGGAAAGTTCAGCACTGTGACAACAATCTCTTAATCTATAGTGCGGCTGAGGTGGTTTGTACACATTGAATATTTCATGGGAAGTCCCCATCACAAGCTGAACTTTGCTTATCCTTGGTGTTATTTTGCAATTAGTCTGGTACTAATGAAAGTAGCTCTAGCTAGTTATTTTAAGTAACTGGAAGTAAAAGGGGAAAAACAGGTATTTTGAACGCAATCACACCATCTAAATATCCCTCTTAGGAGGAGAAATAATGGCATTGCAAATCAGAAGTAACACCACGCTTTGGAAAGGATTTGCTATCAAATACATGTTAATTGAACAGTTGCCTAACAGTACAGAAGAGCTACGTGGGCTGCACAGATAATATTTATCAAGCAGGTTCTCACGGGTTGATGACAACTTCTGATTTGTTTGGGCTCTGCTCTGATTGGTGGGTGCCTTGTTCTGGTTGTGTTTTGTTTTTTGTTTTTTGTTTTTTTTTAGATTTTATTGGCTTATGTGAGAGAGAGAAGGAGAGGGAACACAAGCAGGGGGAGTGGCAGAGGGAGAAGTAGAATCCCCACTGAGCGAGGAGCCTGATGTGGAACTTGATCCCAGAACCCTGGGATCATGACCTGAGAGCCGAAGGCAGATACTTAACCAACAGAGCCACCCAGGTACCCCTTGGCGGTTTAATTTCTATCATTGTTAAATATTTTGATTGACTCCTGGAATAATTGTTAATCATTGTTAAATGTTTTCAACTGTTAAATATTTTGATTGTTTTCTAAAACAATTATTAAGTATTTTGAATATTACCTTCACCTGAAGCTAGATGCTAATATCATGGAGTCAACAAAATGGAATTTGTTGCTGCTTCTCCTAGCAATAAAAGGACGTACTTGAATATATTTTTCATATTCAATTATATGTCATAGAATAAGAACCAGAGCGAAAGTAGCAGAATGGAAAAATAAGGGAATAATGAGTTAAAAATACTTTAACTCCCCTTGTTCTCCACGCTGTTTTTTATGCTCCACAAGGGGAGTTAGAGAGGAGAAGAGAGTTGAGGGAAGTTGGAAGGGGAGGTGAACCATGAGAGACTATGGACTCTGAAAAACAATCTGAGGGGTTTGAAGGGGCGGGGGGTGGGAGGTTGGGGGAACTGGGTGGTGGGTATTGGAGAGGGCACGGATTGCATGGAGCACTGGGTGTGGTGCAAAAACAATGAATACTGCTATGCTGAAAATAAATAAAAAAAATTAAAAAAAAAACTTTAACTCAAAGGCTTATTTATAATAGTAAACAAACATTTACACAGACTTACTATCTGCCTGCCCCTGTTCTAAGCTTTACATGTAAAGACCCATGTAAACTTCAAAGGGACTTTGTGAGGTAGTTGCTATTATTATCACCATTCTACAGAGAAGAAAATTGAGACGCAGAATGACTGATGAGCTTGCTGAAGTTTACTTGCTAATGATGGCAGAGACTGAATTCAAACGCGGGAGTCTGGCCTCGGGGCCCTGCTCTCAACCCCTGTTCTGTACCCTCTCTATTATACAAACACACAAAAATGCATACAAACACATAACTTAGTAAGTGTTCAAAAGAGATGACCAGACATGGTGTACGAAGAAATACATTCTATAAATAATTACATTAAAAAATTGCAGCCTTTTTGAAATGAGAGAAATAAATAAAACTCATTCAGTGAGTTTCTCAAATTGGCTAATATGACTAAATGTGAGAAAGTTCAATTTTATAAGGGTGTGGGAAAACAGACACACTTTCCATGGCTGTTAGCACAGACAGATTGATGGAAACTTTCAGGAGGACGATTTGGATGGAGGTTATGGGAGTTTGGGAGCTATAGCTCATTTCCTTTTCATGCAGGAATTCCAGTTTTTTGAAAATACCTTAAAAAAATAATCTAAAGAAGAAATAAATAAGTGATATCTTACACAGATGGTTGAATCACTGGTGTGTATAATCGTAAAAATTTGACAGTAACTCAGAGAGAGTACCAAAGGGAGACAGTTAAACAAGCTATGGCATGTTAAGAACACAGAATATCAAACAGGTATTATAAGTAAGAAATGTGGGAGCTTTATCAATATGTAGAAATATATGAGTAGGAAAATAAATTTGAAAATAAAATAGCCCCAAAGATCTGATACACTGATTGAACTATGGAAAAACCTATAACTAACATTTGCTTAAAGCCTGGTAAAAAATGATGGATGTAGGAGTTAAATCTTTATTAGTTCGTGTTTGCTTCTTTATTAATCTTAGGTTACTTAAATTCTCCTTGGCTTACTCTCTTGTGTATGTCAAAATAAATAAAGGAAATAAGGGACCACATTTCAGAAATGGGTCCATTTTATATCTAATGGAATTACTCCATATATCTCTGATACGATCCTGGATGGAGCTGCCCAGGAACCCCGTCTGAGAGGAAACACCAGGAAAAGGCACATGAGGGGGAAAAAAAAAAAAACCAAACCAGAAGTAAATTCAAGTAAATTCATGTAAGGTCAGGAGAAATAGTCTGAGCGTTCTTCAAACTTGGCTGCAGCATACAAGGAAGAAATGCCCCACCCATCACTAGTCACAAACAGTCCGCCAAAGTAAAAAAGTAAAATCCCAGCATATGCTGGAAAGTTTGCTCTATTTAGGATATGCAGCGAGCCATTTTCTTCTATATATTCCCTTCCTTCATACGGCCGAGAATCCAGCCCTCTTTGTGCTGTGATTTCAGACTTTTTCTGGGCAAATTCTCGACTTCTTTCTCACCCTGTATAGTGATCTTCAGCAACCAGGCTGAACGTGTCTGATATTTCAAAAATAAACTTGGTTCAGCAGAGCCTCTGTTTCCATGTAAGTCCCCCCCGCCCCGCGACCACCACTCACCATTTACTGCATGTTCTACATATAGTCAGATTTGCTTCAGTTGGTGTCATTACGAATATTAAAAATAGTTTTGAACGAAAACACATATACTCCTCTGTGCTGTACATTTCTCCAAGAAGCAAAGCACAACGCTGCATAATTTCTCAAATGCAACCCCATTTTCATCTTGCCAGCAATTTGGCAGTTCTCGAAAGGTTACTGCTCTGAATTTGTTTTCTTTGTAATCTTGCAGTCTATTCGTTCTGCCTTAATGCTGAAAATCTATGTAAGATCTTGACCTCCATATGTCATACACCAGTAGATTTACCCTTTACTTTAAATTTTTCTTCTCTGCTAAAACGAGAAAAAAGAAAGCATTTCAAATAAGCTGTTAAAATGGCATATGGACTACATGTTCAAAGTTAAAGTCAAGTGGGTCTCCCATTGTAGGTAGGACTTAGTCACCTGCTGTACCTCCAAGGGCTGGCTTTTTTTTTTTTTAAGATTTTTTAAAAATTTATTTATTTGACACAGAGAGAGAGATCACAAGTAGGTAGAGAGGCAGGCAGAGAGAGGGAGAAGCAGGCTCCCTGCTGAGCAGATAGCCCAATGTGGGGCTCGATCCCAAAACCCCGAGATCATGACCCGAGCCAAAGGCAGAGGCTTAACCCACTAAGCCATGCAGGTGCCCCCAAGGGCTGGCTTTTTTGAGAGTGAGATCATCTTCCCAAATTTCTAGGACACACACACACACACACACACACACACACATCCCTGAAAGGAAGGGTGCAGTTAATCCCTGAACCTATTAGTTGCCTTGCCTGAAGGTAATTCCACCTCTATTTTAATGACCACATAAAAGGGAATGATTATAGGGTCATAAACCAAGAGCAAAAAAGTGAAAGCTGGCCCAGCGTACAAAAAATGGGGGAGATAAGTATCGACATGAAAAGCAAACTTTTTCTGTTGTCTGGGCGTTTCCTGAACACTGTGACTTTTCCTAGTCATTCAGTGTTCAACGTGAGACCAGGTTCCGTGGGGCCAACAGAACCGTGGAGGTGAGTTGCCTAACCTCGAGAGATCTCTTGAAGAGAGAAGATTCACACCCCACACGTAATTAGAAAACAGTACCCGCCAAGTCGTGTGACTCAATAGGTATTCAGGGGAAAGAGAGGGTTGCTGGGCTGGAGCAGCCCGTATGTTCTGCTGAAGAAGCCCAGGGTGAGGTGGGTGTTGACGGGTAAGGAGGGAAGAGGTGACCAAACAAGGGGGGAGAGAGAGGTGGGCGGGGGACGCAATGACAGTGCACTGGGCAGAGGACGGCCTGGGCAGAAACCCAGGGAAGCATGGATAAGGTGATGGTGGGGGACGGCTCTCGCCGGATGGAAGACTCCGGTGGGATAAGGAGGGCTGAGGATGGATGAGAGGTCTGGACGCCATGTTGTAGGTACTGGGGAGAACCACTGGGGTTTGCCTGAGCACGAACAGGGCTTCCGGAAGAAGAGTCTGGTATGTGCAGGGATGGGGAGGTGAGTGCAGAGAGTGAGGCTGGAAAGCTGTGCCCCTCACTCATGAGGGTGTGGTTTCCAAGCTTGTTGTTTTCTGGGAGAAAGAGAACAAAGCTGATGTGTGAGGAAAGCTTCAAAGAAGGAAACTGAAAGCTTCAGTTCATGGTGGTTACATCTAGGAAATAGAGTTGGGAGGTGTAGATGGGGACTTGACAGTCCATATTGTAGTCTACACACTGGAGGACGATTGTATGTGTGTATGTGTATGTGAGAGAGAGGGAAAGCTAGAGATTTGGGGGAGGGGCCAAGGCTATGTGTAATTTTTACATGAAAATTTAAAATGGAATGCTAAGATTTATATAGGACTTAAAAAATAATGACATGGCTGACAAAGGGCGTGGAAGGACGTTGGCCTTGTTTCTGGTACGTGTATCTGAGTGTGTGCACACACAGACCCACACACCCTTCTGGGTCCCGTGTGTTCAGCCTGTGCGTCCTTAGTCAACTGGTTTCTGCTCCCAGATCCTTATTCTTTGTAGGCCGGAGCTGCCTGGCCCCTTGGCCCCCCTCTTGTGATGTCTCGGCCACTCCCTGATGTCACTAGGCCAGAAAAATCTGGCCTTTGCTGCTGCTTCTCCATTGTCTTGGCCCACGTGCAGCTCTGCTGCGGAGCCTTTTTTGAGTTTCTCCAGTCTCAGGTCACCAATGTCCTTTGCATCCTGCCACAGCCTGGCGGGCGGCTCTGCGATCCATCTTCCACACTCGCTCAACTCCGGGAACCTGACTTGCAGTCGAAAGTGCGCCAGGGCTGGTGACTTGGCCTGGTGCCAGCACTCTGTTGACTGCAGCCCAGCGTGAGATTAATGCTCACGGAGCCCATACTCACTAACAGGCAATCAGGCCTCCCAACTGATTTCCTAATTTATAGAAGAGATGGCCCTGCCCCTGTAATATACAGCGGTGGCATCATACGTATGAATTAAGAGACTGCAAAATAAATCAACCCACAGAAGCCTTCGAGGCTATGTGTGCGCCAGCTGGTCAGCGGGGGCTTTGTGATCCAAACAGCAAACCGTGAACAGGCAGGGATTTATTTATCCAAAGTCCAATGTGTATGCATGACTTTGCATTAAGAAAGCTCTGGGGAGAAGGCACCACATTTTATGGGAACAGACAAGGGGCGGAGAGAAAGTGGCTGGAAGGTGTGATTTGGACACTGATCAACCCGGAAGAGCAATAGTTTCCTTAAAATAAGTTAAAAATCTTCGTGCGCGCCCACCATAGCTGCAGCTCTGAGGACGAGATAGAGCCTCCCGCGTGTCACGTCTACCAATTTTGCTGCTGACCCAGTTGGCTATAAGACTCCCCCAAATGATTTTTTTTTCCTGTACTTTCTGAGCTTTTTCAGAGAAATAATATGTTTATCACATAATGAAATGGATTTAGTGCTTCCTTTCATCAATGCATACAGAGAGAACTAAACTAGAAAGAGTCAAGAGCTTATTATTATTATTATTATTATATTAGTTATCATACAGTACATCATCAGTTTTTGATGTAGTGTTCCATGATTCATTATTTGCATAAACCCCCCAGTGCCTCTTGCAATACAAGCTCTCCTTAATACTCACCACCGGGCTCACCCATCCCTCTACTCCCCTCCCCTCTGAAACCCTCAGTTTGTTTCCCCAGAGTCCACAGTCTCTCATGGTTCATCTTCTGCTCTGATTTTCTCCCCCTTCATTTTTCCCTTCCTTCTCCTAATGTCCTCCATGCTATTCCTTATGTTCTACATATAAATGAAACCAAGAGTTAAGAGCTTTAAAAATTAAAATTGCTCTATGAAAATTGAAGGACAGATAAAATTAAGAATTTTCCAAAAATGAAGGTTTTACATGAAGCAAATCCATCCCTTTTTAACAATGTCTGAATGTATTTTATTATCTTAATCTTAAATATTTTGGTACATTAAAAAAAAACAAACAAAATATTTGAAGTAGGATGAAAATCTATACTACTTGTGAGATTTTTGGTAAAATCAGAACACAAAATTCTTTTCGTAACTTTACAGTTTAGGAAATAATTTTGTCTTCAAAGAATTATTGAGATTCCAGGAAATTCCAGGCAAGTTGCCAGGAGCTAGATGCTTAAGACAACCACTAGGTCCTGCCTCCTTATAGCTTATGTCCTAGTGGGGGAGAGAGAAATAAACAGTAAATAAATACATGAGGTAATGCTTCGGTGTAATACTTCATAGGAAGGCAATAATTAGGGTGTTGCCAGGGCACTCAGGGGAGAAAGAAGAAGCAATCAGGAAGGACCTCTCTGACGTGGGTGACACTGGGGCTGTGATTCAAAGGATGCAAATGAGCTGGTAACATTCAGTAGAAAGGAAGAGCATTCCAGGCAGAGGGAACAGTGAGTTGGGGGAATGAAAAGAGGCCACTGTGGTTGGGGCTAGGATTAGGAGAATGAAGACAGAGAGCCCCTGGCCTGTTCTTGTGGGATCTTTTTGGTCAGTGCAAAAGAAAGGCATTGGAAGATTTTGAGCAGGAAAGTGATTTGATCTGATCTACATGATCCCATTCCCATTTTTGAGACATTACTTTGGCTCCTTAAGGAAAATGGACTGGAGGGGGAAAAAGCCATAATAGAGACACCACAGGAGGTTCTTGGGGCAGTCTAGGGAGAGACGGTAGTAGCTCAATGTGGTGAGTAATAGGAAGAGAAGTAGAAATCCTAGGGTAGGCCTCCAGGTAGAATTAACAGGACTAGGATATGGACTGAACAGCTGGCAGAGCAGAATTAAGGATAGCTTGTAGGTTTTTGACTTGAGTGATGATGGATAGGGGTGCGGTGCATGAGAGTGGGGAATCTGATTCAGTAACAGACTTAGGGAGGGAGAAGAGGAGAAGGAAGGGGAGAAAGGGGAGGGAGAAGGGATCAAGACCTTTGTTTCTGAGGCCAGGCTGAGACCCCTTTTTAACATCCAAGTTAGGATGTTCAATAGGCAGCTGCATACGGAGTTCAGAGAAGTCTGCTTGCATGGGGTTTGGAAACAAGAAGGGGGCAAGTGATCAGTATTGCTCCTGAGAATTCAAGTTGGATGAAGTCAAAGAAATAGTCATTGAATTGGGTAACCAGCACAAGAACAATTTCAGTAGGGAATGAAGTTAGGCAAAGAATGCAGGAGAGATCAAGATTGAGTATAGCACGCGTAGCAACATTATTTGAGGAGTCCAAGTGCAAAAAGAAGGAGGGAAATGGGCCATGGCTGGAGGGGGAATGGGAGATCACAAAAGGCTGCAGCTTTTCTTCATTTTTAACAAGAGATTCAATCCAGAGCTGGTTAAATAAGTTATGATATGCATATACAATGGAATGTTGCAGCTGTAAAACAGAATGGGGAAACTCCATACAAACAAAGGTGGAATGACTTCCAACATGTGCTGTGAAGTGAAAAAGGTAAATGCTGAAAAATCTGTGTGGTGCACTTTGTTTTTAAAAGGGGAGGAAGAATATACATATTTGTATGTAACTACACATATACATGAAATATTTCAACTAGGATACACCAGCAGGTACAAAAGCAGACCATCTATAACGAGGAGGAGGAGATAATTTGATGCCCAGGGAAAAGGAGACTCTACTCTATATGCCTTTCTATATCTTCTGAAATTTGAATGATGTAATTGCATTACTTCACTGACACCAACTCTTTTAGGGTTCCCAGGCTCTCCATACAGGCCTCCCAGGCCCAACTCCAAAACTGGGGGTGTTCCCCAACCCCCACAACACCAAGCAGTTCTCTGCTGGTGTCCAAGATCTCAACTATATTATCACACTATCTACCCAGAAATGGGATGGCATCAGATTCCACAGGTTAAGGGATCTGCCATAACCTCTCACCTCAGATACTAGTTTCGAGCCCCAAGCTGTGACCTTAGCTGCTGAGGCTCCAGCAACCTCCTCCTTAGGTTCTTTAAATTCGCTAGAGTGGCTCACAGAACTCAAGGAAACACTTGTGTTGACCAGTTTATTACAGGATATGATAAAGGATACAGATTAACAATCAGATGAAAGAGATGCAGAGGGCAAGGTCTGTGGAAAAGGCACGGAGCTTCCATGTCCTCTCCAGGAGCGCCAATCTCCTCGCTCTGCACATGTCCGCCAATGAAGAGGCTCTTACAACCCAACCCTGTTGGGTTTTGAGGGAGGCTCCATTGTATTCAACCTCTAGCCCATCTTCCCTCTTCCAGAGGAGATGGGCAGGGGGTGGAGAGGTAGGACTGAAACTTCCAACCCTCTAATCCCGTGGTTGGTCCTCCAGATAACCAGCCCCTGTCCTTGGGTGGGGTCCAAAAGCCCACTCGTTAACATAACAAAAAGATTCTTATCCTTTTGGAAATTCCAGCGGTTTTAGGAGCTGTGAATCAGGAATGGTGGAGGGAGACCAAATGCCTACGAGAAACATATTTTGGTCATCTCAAGACCAAATACATATTTCTTATAAATCACAATATCGCATCACCTTTCCAAAAATTAAATAAAGAGCGTCTCCGAAGGCATGTTCGAGTGGTCAAGCAGAGAAAGAGAAACCGATGGAGCTAGAGAGAGAGATGATAATGAAGGAGTGGCATGTGGAAGATGTGAGAGGAGACGGGGTCGCAGAGCCCCTGTGGAGGTAAGGCCGCTTGTCTATATGCAAAGACACAATTTCCTTTGCAGCAGAAGGAAGCATTCAGGTTTGTATATTTGATAGTGGGAGGGAGAGGGTGGTTCACTCAGGTCGCGTTTATTTTGGGAATGGGGAAAGGGTATCAGCCAATTGTATGGAGAAATGAGGGAGGTGGAAAAAGTTTAATGGTCTCAAGCAATGACTTGTCCTCCCTAGGCAAAGTAATGTCATTTCTGGGTAAAACTGGGGGCCCACAAATGAAAAGAGAAAGTAGCGAGGTTATATGTTTACTATTTTCCAGTCCCACTGAGCTGGCCAGGTGTAGAGGAGGGGTGGTTGAGGTGTTATCCTTCTAGTATGACCGAGGCCAAACAGGGAAGAAGTTGATATTTATAAGAGAATGATTCAGCGGTGGACCTCGGCATTTACCTGGATAAACTGGAGAGCGAAGACCAGGATAGGGGGCTGTGGATAGCTAAAAGGAACAGATTGGAGGTTTCTATTACATAGATGTATTGCTGCCAGGGGGGTTCAAAACAACAGGGAGGTATGGTAGAAGGACAGGGAATGGTGTCCAAGACTGAGATATAAAACAAGTGGAAACTTAGGTCAGAGTACAACCAAGGAAAGAGACATCTGAGCCATAGGGAAGAAAATGTTGAAGATGGGAACCCCTGAACACGGATAGGTCAGGTCTTGGAATGAGGCCTTAGGACAAACAATGGCCTGGGTGAAGGCGCAGAGCAAGACAGCGAGTTGAGTTCTGTCCTTTATGACGGTGGGGGCGAAGGGGCTGGAAAGCTGAAGAGGATGGTGAAAGTCATGCCTTCATCAGCACTGCAATTTTTATATTTTTTTAATTAAAAAAATTTTTTTAAATATTCATTTGAGAGTGTGCACATGCATACAAGGTTGGGGGCAGTAGAAGGAGAGGGAGAGGGAGAAGCAGACTCCCCACTGAGCAGGGAGCCTGATAGAGGCAGGACTCGATCCCAGGACCCTGGGATCATGACCGGAGCAGAAGTCGGCGGCTTAACCGACTGAGCCACCCAGGCGCCCCATGCGCTGCGGTTTTTAAAGGAGGAAAGAGAAACCGTGAGGAGCCACCGTGATGGGGTAGGGGAGGGAGGAGGGACCCACTCAGTGGCATGCGAGCCTCCCCCTGAGGAGACTGCGGGGGCTACATTGTCCTCCCAGAAGCACCAAGAGAAGAGTTGGGGAGTACTGAGGCGTTTGCCAAGCAGGCAGGTGTTCCCCAGGGCACAGTGATATGTAACTGATATACAGCCCTTACCTTCTTTGACCTCTTTTCTTTCTCACCAGCCAAACATCCACACCTTTGCACCTGGAGCTAAGGCTCTTATCTTCTGACTCGGATTCCTTGGCTCACTACACATTCAGAAGGGTGCCAAGTGGAGGCCCGCCATGGCTCCCTCTTAATTTCTGTGGGTTGGAGGACATAACCTAGCAACTCCAAGTTTTCTAGGGGTTAACGTTAGTGGAGCCCCAGGAGAAAGAGATTCCACGCTAGCCACAGAAGGTAAGGATTATGCTAACGGATGGTAGCTACGATTGAATGCACCCTTGTTCCCACATACAGACAGATACAGAAAGCCCCCCCTCTCACCCAGGCCTTTGCACCAGGCCTAGAAATCTAGGCCTCTGCCCTTGCCCAGAGATCATTAAGGCACCTTACACCTTAGGTCGAGTTGCCGTCGGTGGGGGAGATGACAAGTGGAAGAGCAGTGGAATTAGGAATGAGGAAGGGGAAGAAGAGATGATCTCAAACAGTTCTTTCCTGATTTTAAAACCAGAAAGAGGGAGAGAGAAGGAAGAACCCCATCACTCATTTGCTGTCGTGGTGAATCCATAGGCTGTCGAGCTTCCGGGGGGCATCGGTGGGTAGAGATCCTTGTGGAAGGTTCTGGGTCTTTTGTACACATATCCCAAGAGCCTGAGGCACTGAAGAAGGTTGCTTAAGGAGCCTCTAGCATCAGAGTCCTCCCCTGGGAGCACTGTATTTTAGAGAGTTTGAGAGCTCGGTCACTCACAAACTGGGGAACCCGGACAGCTAATACTTACTTAATGGAAACTGAGGAGCTATTTAAAAAATTACCTCCCTCTTCCTGCACCCCAAAACTTGGCAACTCTAATCCCAAAGAAACCTTAATACCAAGTCATGATTAGCTTTCTGTCTCACTTCATGGACTTGCATATATTTGCATATATCTCCAATCTCAGTAAATAACCTTATTTACTTCCCCGAAATTTCTAATGGTAGTTGAAACTGTAACCTCTAGTATACGAGGTTCGGGGTTCAGTCTCCACATGGACCATCTGGGTTTCTTCCCTTTTAGACTCATCTTTCACTGTGGCCGACTCTGGACAGCTTTAAGCCCAAGCAGAACCAGATCGGAGAGTGTGGTTCATAGCTGGTGCTCACCAACAGCTGTTTCCCTTCCTCCCACGATATAGCCTCACTGGTCTGGGGCATTCTTAGGAGCCCATAGTCTGGGCATTTCCCTCAGCCCCTCGTCTTTCTGACCCTTTTAATATTACGAACACAGTTGGCACAAGTGGTGGAAGTTTTCTTTCCTTCCTTTCTTAGCAATTAAACAGAAGTAGCTGGAGGGAGCAGAGAACTGGATTCACAATTTTGAGTAAATATAAAATGGAACAGCAAATTAGGGTGAGGTACTGACTCATAGCAACAAATTAGAACTCAAAATATGCAAGCAATCATTGAGGGGGAGCTTGGCGGGGGCAAGTCGGTAGGGGCGACTTGCCACCACCAGGTGGGTAGCATGGGCTCTCATAGTTCTATCAGTCCAAACACGCTGGCGGTGCAGGCCTGCACTTCTGCTATAGGCTCAAAGAGATGTGGGAACATCCTTGGCCTTGGGATCCTTAGACAAGAGGCTACATCGCGTTGTTTTGGTTTCTATGGGCACCTCTCTATTCCCATGCTAATAGGACCTGGTACAACTGCCTACACGAAGGATTGGGTGGCCGCATCCCAGCTCGTTGCTGGAGGTTAGTCATGTCGATTTCCCCACCGCTGGTGCAGGAGATTGCATGTCTCCCAGCAAGGGAGTGACATCATTGGCCTAAGGGATCAGTCGTCTCTCAGGACACATGAGGCCTTTCTTCTTCGTTCTAGCTCTTCCGTAGGCAAAAATGTAACTTTTTAAAAATTTCATTTAAAAGTTAAAAAAAAAAAAAAAGAAAAGACTCAGATACAACAGGGGTACCTGGGTGGGTCAGTCAGTTAAGCGTCTGCGTCTGCCTTCGGTTCAGGTCATGATCCCAGAGTCCTGGGCTTGAGCCCGGCACGGAGTTCCCTGCTGGGCAGGGAGTCTTCTCCCTCTCCCTCTGCCTCTGTGCTCTCTCTCCTGGTCTTGCTTTCTCTCAAATAAATAAATAAAAACTTGAAAAAAAAAATCAAATACAGGAAAATGTAATGGGAGGAAATGGTACCTTTTTATCATCACCACATTCTTGGGCAGCTAGTGCAATGCTTGTCTGGACAGGCAGGTGGAGATGCTGGCCTGGTGGGCAACCTGGATGCCGGGGACAGCCCTCACCGGGGCCACGGCCACCAGACTAGCCGCAGCCCAAGAAGTGTCACTTGAAAAACACCTCTTCTTCCGGAGGGTCTTCCCAGTGCATATAAAAACACCGATTACTCACGATTTATGTTTTTTTCTGTAAGTCCATTCTCTGTGATATGGTAGAACGAAAATGGCATTGAAGCGATGGTGATTTTCAGAGGGAGGATATGTGGGGAGAAGGTATGTGTGTTGATTTTGGTTTGGAATATGCAGTAAACAGAACATCTACCACAAGGACTCTAAATTAGGTCACTGAATCTAAACATCATGTGATTCCCATTAAAATCAGCCAGGGCCCTACGTGTGCATTTACAGCCCAGCATCGGTAGTACGGATTCCAGAATTAACTCCTCAGATCACTAATTCAATCTCCCTTCCAAAAACGTTAAAATTGTACAACTGATAAGATCCTGGGTCTCAAGTAGCAAAGAAAAACATGACACTGAGTTCACCCAATCTATGAACAGTCTGACTTTCTTCCTAAGAAAAATCAGGCAAGTCCCAGGAAACTCCAGTGTAGCTTTTTGGTATTTGACCAGCCTGAAGCCTGTTTTTTGGTCTCAAGATGAGGGTCATCAAGTAAGAAAGGATGAGAAGTAACTGAATATGAGAGATTACCATCAACAAACCAATAGCTCGGGGCACCTGGGTGGCTCAGTGGGTTAGGCCGCTGCCTTCGGCTCGGGTCATGGTCTCAGGGTCCTGGGATCGGGGCCCACGTTGGGCTCTCTGCTCAGCAGGGAGCCTGCTTCTCCCTCTCTCTCTGCCTGCCTCTCTGTCTGCTTGTGATCTCTGTCAAATAAATAAATAAAATATTTAAAAAAAAAAAAAACAAAAAAAAACAAACCAATAGCTCCCCCAAGATTGAAAAAAAAAAAGTACCACTTAATAATACATGATACAACTCCCACCCTTGGCAAAGCAGTATTTTTAAAACTAAAATTATATCATAATTAGCCTTTCAAAAATGTGAACACTTCAATATAGGAGTCCATTAATAATCTAACTGCTGCTACTGCAAAGCATGTGCCTCCCACACGTATGACTTAATTAAACTCAGAGCCTCTTCTCCCAACCAGCAGACGGTCACGAACAGGTGGCTCCAACTTACCGATAAAAGAAGGCTGCACACGTCCAGATGAAATGATCTCAATGCCTCCTCGTTCCTTCTTCTGGAGATTTCTATGTCAAACACTGATTTGCTTTTCCACCTTATAGGATTTAAAGTTCAAACACTATCTAGGACAATTCTAATGAAAATTAAATGTAGGTTTATAGAATGGTCTGTATCATCCCTCAGACAAAGATCTTAAAAAACCGTTCCTCTCTCACAGAGCTAGACGGTTAGGTGAGTGCTAAGAATAATTATTCACTGCATAGTGTGACTTCAAGGACAGAGACAGAGGTTCACAAATAAAAACAATTTCTAAGAATCACCTCTCATCTCTAAGGTTGGGAGGCATCATAAGTTCATAAGCCTGGAGAAGCAGGCAGGTGGCCAGAATGAGTGAAGATGGCTGGGGGTCGGGGTGATGGGGAAGCAGCCAATAGCAGAATGAATGACCCGTCTAGACGGACAGCCTCTACCCTCCTCGAGCAGATCGTGGTGTTGTCTTCACGTGGGTCGGGGCGGCCAGATCATCTGATGCTTCAAGAGAAGGGAATTCCAGTTCTTAGGTGAAATCTTTCAATACTTTAAAATTGTGACAGCTAATGAAGATTTTAAAAGTCAAACCAAACCATACATAGACCCAGGGCCACCTTTGCTGACCCATCCTTGATGCAGGCTTTGATCTGTTTTGTCTCTGAAGGGAGATGTTTAAAGGATCAGTCACACATGCCTTGGAGTAAATCCGTAACCTGAGAAGAAACTTTGAAGAGGGAAGTTGGTGTCCCACCAGGAAATTGGGGAAAGAATGCGTTAGAAGGTGTTTAGCCTCAAAGGTCAGAGGAGAGTGTCTGTCACGTTAAGAGGCAGATCACGGGGATGTCGGGAACGTCGCAGCAGCGTGGAAAAGAAAGCCGAGGTCCATCTGTGTGTTCTCTTTGCGTGGGTCTGGCGCTGTAATGTCACAGGGGACACCGATGAGTTTGAGACTGAGCGTGACCTTAGGTGCCCACTTGCTTTCTTTTACTGGCTCGTGTTGACACCCTACAGCAAGCAAGTGTCTGAAACTCTGGGGATTCCTCTCAGTCTGGACAGAGTTTCTAAGAGCTAACCCTCTCTGTCCTCCCAAGAAGAGGCTTCAGGCACCCATGCATGGATGGGTGTTGGACCCTTCATTCTCCAGCTTTCTCACCTTCTGGAAGGATCACCCCACACCATCAGCAGTGCGCCCTGCAGGATTACGTCCCTTCCGAGTGTCCTCACTGGTACCTCGCCATAACGCCTCCTTGACTGTCTCCCTTCGTGTCTTCTCAGCCCTCTCCCTTTCTGGTACTTCTAGGATCATCTCTTATGCCACTTAAACAGCAATCTGTGCCTCAGGTTCTGCTTGAACAGGAAGTCAAGCTAAGACTTTACACGACCGTGGGAAGCCTGGGTGGCTCAGTTGGTAGAGCCACTGCCTTCGGCTCGGGTCATGATCCCAGCATCCTGGGATCGAATCCCGCATTGGGCTCCTTGCTTGGTGGGGAGCCTGCTTCTCTCTCTACCTCTGCCTGCCACTCTGCCTGCTTGTGTGTACTCTCTCTCTCTCTCTGACAAATAAATAAATAAATCTTAAAAAAAAAAAAAAAAAAAAGACTCTACACGACCGTGAGAACATCTCCCACAGGTCTTGCTGGTCTTCGCCAACCCCAGGTCTTGAAAGAGATTTTTATAGGACTCGAGCCGGTGAAACTGTGTTCTCTGATCTACAAAACTGGGATCGCTTTCTATGAGCTTCCCCTCCAAGCTCAGGATACTGTGATGAGCAAATAAATTAATGTTCATAAACAGGCTCTGTGTGTGTGTGTCGGCAAATGTATACACATGCTGTTTTTATAACACTTCTCGTTGTGAGGATCCAGCAATGGTGTGTCTCCAGGAGCAAAGATGGGAGGGATGGTGGGGGAGACAGGAGCAGGCTCAGGCGCTTTGCAGAACTGCCTGGTAAGTCTCAGAACAACCATGTCTGGCTGCCTGTGGCAGCTTTATTAGATGCCTTCAAATTTATGACACCGCAGCAAGGTCGATCAGTCCATCGAGGTGGCGCTGTGGAGGCAAAGCACTCTTTACAACACATTTAATGTTATTTGGAAACTGAATTATTGTTCCCGGGACTGAAGGGGAAGAGGAGAGTGGCCGGCAGAAGGCATAAAACCACAGCTTTGCACGGAATTTCATCGGTGTGAACAACAGGGCCTGATTCAAACAATGAAGTAGTTAGCGTCTGTGAGACTATTTAGAGTAGAAAATGAATAGGTCTTTTATACCTGATTTAATGGCCTTTTAAAGAGAAAAAGTATACTCACAGCACAATCCATGGAGAGAGTGATATTTACAGGTTGAATGATAATTAACTGCCAGGAGGTGGAGACAAATTTTTCTCAGCACTTTTGACGGTTGAAGTAGCCTTGAGCTGAGGTTGGAGAGATAACGCGCGCGCGCGCGCGCGTGTGTGTGTGTGTGTGTGTGTGTGTAAAGCTGGGTGCTTTCCCCACTCTGTGTGTGTGTGTGTGTGTAAAGCTGGGTGCTTTCCCCACTGTGTGTGTGTGTGTGTGTGTGTGTGTGTGTGTGTGTAAAGCTGGGTACTTTCCCCACCGCAGCCACAGGCCTGCCCTTCTTCCCTCTTACAGCATCTGCACTGCTTTCCGAGATTCCCTTTAGTAGGTCCGGGTTTCCGGTGATTCTCTCCTTCTATTTTTCATGAACATCAAGGCATTTTCTTCTCAAGAGGGGCCCCCCTGCCCCGCCCCACAACTCCATCAACACTTGGGTTTTTCACTGGCGCCACAACTTGCCTTTTGCTCTGATGGATTTCAGCAAACCGTTTTATGCGAAGGGGAGTCTTATGGAAATATTTAACTATTTAAATATTCCTTCAAGAGACAGCTCTATTCAGGATTTCTCCACTTTGGAACAGTTGAAATTTGGGATTAGATAATTCTACCCTGTGCACTGTAAGATGTTTGGGACCACACTGGCCCCTCTCTACCCATTTGATGCCAGTAGCAATCCCCAACCCCAGGGATTCACAACCAAAAGCATTTCCAGACATCACCAAATGTCCCCCCCACCCGTGTGTGTGTGTGTGTGTGTGTGTGTGCGTGCATGTACGTGCATGTATGTACACAAACCACACTCCTGGTCAAGAACCACTCACGGCACTGGAGGGGCCACAAAGTGTGGATAAGGTGCCCTCACTTCAGGCTCAGTGGCGTGTAGAGAGCACATGGTGGAGAGACAGGACTTTCCTGTGACTTCTAACTCTACTGAGTCCTTGTGCGGTTTCTAAGCAGCTAATGCCTCATCTGTCATGTAGCACCTGTCTATTAGAGACCCCATTACATATTAACCCCCCTGACAACCCGTAGGGTCAGTGTGGCAATTATCCCCATTCTACAGCAGAGGGAACTGAGGTAATTTGTTCAAGGTCGTACAGCTGCTAAGTGGGCAGAGTTGGGGTATGAACCCAGGCCCTGTAGCTTTTGACTCTCCCTCTCTTGCTGTGCACTACAGTTTCTTTAAAATGGAGTATGTAGGAGTACTTTGGAAAAGTCAGGGCAGGACATCCTTTGTAATAACCTTCCCTCACGTGCCCAGACCTCTCTGCCTCTGGCTAAAACATCTGAGGCGACTTAGCAGGGAGCCCCTCCATGGTGACATTTTCCATTTGCATTCTCCACTTTCCATCTCTACAGATTTAAATTCTACGCATCCTTTGAGGCCTTGCTCAAATGCCATCACCACCAAGGAGCCCTCCTTCTTAATTCCCATCAATTTCTGTCACAAGTGCTTTACCCTCCTCGGAAACCTTCGTATTTTACGCTGATTGCGTGGACTTCATCCCACTCCACAGCAGTGACGTGTGGATGACTTGCCAACACCCCTCCCCACCCCGCTCCCCAAAGCAAACTTCTCGTGTTCATCAGGGACCCTCATGGTGACAGTCCCTCACAAGGGCCAACATGGAACCTGGCTGTTGCAGACCCTGAAAACAAAAGATTTCTAAATGAATGGATGGAGTGAGCAGATCACTGGACTGAATAACACTGATTTCTACCTACAATGTTGACCTTGCTTGTACAGGTAAAGCAACTAAAGGAGGGAGAAGCCACCCAGAGAAGATGCTGTAGACTCCCCCCATATCCAGAGGAGCCTAGGAATGCAGGTAGGCACCCATGTAGGACAGAAGGTAGCTGAGCACAGCTGCTTGCGTAAACAGTGCCCTGAACCTGCTGGGTGCGCAGTTGGTGACTCGAGGGTCCCAGAAGTTGTAACCCACCAAGTGCCACTCTCTCCTCAACCAGGATCCATTTGCTCACTTCCGTCGCTGTTGTTGTGTTGTTCAGGCCATTGCCATTGAGCGTCACCTTGTAGTGACTGATGATTTGTCACAGATGCTGAAAAATGCCCCATTGATCAGATTTTACCAACTGTTCAGGCAAGAGATCATGGAAGGAGAGAACGGCTGACAAGGGCCTGATTACTTTGCTTACAAAAGCTTTTTGTAGCTGTCATTATCTGGGCTTTGCTCCTGTGCTCGGTGGTGTCAATTTTGTAGAGAGATTGAGCAGGGCTGCCAGAGGCATTCTTCTTTGTCAAATGTTGCACTTATTATTGAGTTTGTACCCAGGGAAACATTGATCTCCTGTGGCAGCGGTGCTCCCATGCTTGCCTTTCTGATGCCAGATTTGGTCCTAGTGAAGTTAAAGGAGATCTTGTTAGAGCAGAAAGGATAGTGTTGAGTGAATGAGAGTAATTAACTCGAAGATGTGCGATCATGGTGTCAGCCTAGTAAATTGCCACGAGGATTGAGAGTCAGAGGTCTTTCGTGGCTGGAGATGCTCAGAAGCTCTCTTGAGATCACTCCGCATTTCTCAGACACACCTTGATTCCAGACTGGGTTTTTAAATGAGGCAATCCCGGAAGGATTCTTTGTTAATGAGAAGCAATAGATGCATTTGATTTATTGGGGATATACAGGTTTGTTTTTTGGAAATCACGGTAGCCCTACTTCCTGATCCATAATATATGATCACCATAACACACACAATATAATTGGAGAGATTGTGGTTTAAATAGCATCCTCTCATGGACTGTCCCTTCCCTTCTCTCATCTACTTTTACCGTAACTATGGGACCAGTGCATCCCTAAAAGAAGAAGCAAAGTCACTACCAATTGCTTTATCCACTGCTAAGGGCGACCTGAGACCACAGGTCATGATGCAAGGGGGAGAAAGAATGTAATTTCTGCTTCTGATGTAAGAGGCAGAAATAGCCCAACTTTGATGAATGATCCGTGTTTGAGCATGCAATTAGAAAAACCCTTCCCTCACTTTTAAGATGAGCAAGTAAGATAAAGATATGACAGAAAGAAAATGAATATCTAACCCTTAGGTACTGTGATCTAAAGAACTCTGTTTGATTTTTCTCCCCCTCCCCCGCCCACCCCCCATTTAGGCATAGCAGTATTAGGAAAAAAATAACTCAGAAACTTCACAAGTTTTTTTTTTTTTTCTAAAAAGGTTTATTTGTTGCAAGAAACCAACTCGCCTTCTATCTCTTACTTTTCACACCATATGAATTCAGAACACAGCTCCTGTTTAAAAATAATATTTCTTCAGAATAGAAAAAAATAAACTTGCCCGCACATGGAACATTTCCAAAGAGAGAACATGAACAAACAGGTTTTTAATTTCAGGTGGAAAGCAGACCTTTTGGCCCAAATTTAATTGTAGATAAGAAACTGTCATATCTGGGGCTTAACCGGCTTCCACCAAATGATGGCTTATTTCAAATACACGAATTAAAAACAAGTTGTTTATTCTTAGAGGAAATGGATAATTAACCACAGCTACATTTAGAGATCTTGGTTTTCCAGAAACCAAGGCACTAAGGAAGTTTTAGTCCTCCTCTTCAACCTCAGGATCACGCTGTCTTCCAAACAAGTAGAATTAAACTGCTTTCCGTGTTAAAATTGACAACCGGAAGAGCTGCGCCTCACGGGGCTGAGAAGTGCGTGTGTGAACAGCTTTCCACCTTCATGAGGGTTTCATCCTTATGAACTGTGTCTTTCCCCATATGACTTTCAAATCCAAAGAGCAAGAGTCTGACTTCTTCTGTTTTATACTCTGCTGGGTTTTGAAAATTGGAAGCACATTGTTCAATTAAGAACCAATTAATGTGACATTCCAGCATGAAAGAAGTGTTAGGCAAGGGGAGCCTACTGCAAACTAATCAGTTGAAACTTCCTTGACTCACAATCTGCTCTTTCTGGAAGACATGGGAGTGCTTTGCCTCTCTACCACTTCTGGCTCTTGAAACTTGACTGACTTCAGCAACTATGTAAGGTCAAGTTGAGTCAGGATCACATGGCGACCTTCCCAGAGTAGCCCGATTTCTGCAAAACGGTGCATACCACGGGTCTGCTCTTTGACTCACGTTGGTACAAAGTCACCGCTTCGCAGCCGATACTCCCTTCGGCCACATAACTCAAAAGGTAACTAGCCCCCAGAAACTCAAAGGGCACGCGTTCCAATCCAATTCTCTCAAGCAGAGTCTGTGCCATGAACTTCAGTTTCCTCATCTCTTCGATGGCAACCACAGGATCTATTAAGTGGACTGACACTGCGGCGCCAGTCACTACCAGAGAAGAAAAAGGCACCGGTTTTTTGAGTAAATGCCAACCTCAGCAATTAGTCCATCCACTTTCATTCTTCTTACAGTTTCAATTAGCTGGAGAACCCTCCCTGGTTTCCACGCAGGCTGTTGAGCAACATTTCTGCGAGGCTAACAGCTGTCTTATTGAACCCCAGAGAGAGCTCTGTTTCAGCTACTCCTGCTTTCCTAGTTCTTAAAGCACTCCAGGAGCCAGTGAGCGAAAGGCACTCTTTTACATGGCAAGATGATATTTGTTAGTAGTAAATAAGCCACAGTAAAAAGGCAAGCAGCGATCACACTCTTGTTAACAAATCACTCAACACTCTAGTTGTCTTCACCATACCAGGAACTGGTTGACTATCAAAGAACTTGGACTGGCAGACATAGGGGCTTTTTTTTTTTTTTTTTTTGGACTGACTGAAGATCTCACAAAAGAAAAAAATCCCAAAGACCAAAGTTCACCGTCTCTCAGCATCATCTCCGATTTCAAAATGAATGTGCCAGGAGATATGCCGTACAGTTGTTTGGCAGATTCATGTGTTTTTAAATGCATTTAAGGTGGTTTTCCAAATAATATTTTAAGGGAGATAGCTTCACTCACTTCTAGGCCGACTCGGAGAGCTATAGTCCATTCCCTTTTTCCTTCATTCCCTCTACACCCGTCTCCATTCTCTTTCCAGCCATTCTCTCCTCCTTCCATTGTGCTCCTTTTCATGTTAAGTGACCTCCAATATTGCCTTTAGCAAAGTTTCCCCAGAATTCCCTTTAACATCTCTGTTGCTTATTGTCCACTAATGCCTCCACCCATTACTGACCTCCTCCCCCCAGAGCCACAGAATAGACCCCTGATGTGACCCCCCCCCCCTTGCTGGCTGGTGTTAGGTTGGGTTTGGCCAATGGGACACAAGAAGAGAGAGGTAGCAGTATTTCTTCTCTCCTCTCTTCTTATGTAATGTCATTGTTTTGGCAGTGGCTTCATCCCTCTCCCAGCACCTGTTGCCAGCCCCTCATCTAAGATCCCAGCTCTTCTGGGGCTCTGGTGAAGGCATTTCTTCTCCTTCCCTTCTGCCAAAAGGCAATAACGAATTTCTGCCATTTCTAGTCTCTGGCTGCCTCCCCCGTGCTGGTTTCCTCACTTCTGTTCACAACTCTGCTGTCAGTTCTTTCAGTAAAATAATTCCAGCTGGATTTTGAGTTCTTCTAAGACCCTGGTCTTATATACAGTTATATACACAGGGAAAGAGAAAGACACAAAACCGTTCTAGTGCATATGGGGTGACTTGCCTGATTTGGATTGACCTACTGCCTGAGTTCCCTCGAACTCTGAATATATTAGCCCTAATTTCTGTTCTTATTGGCCAGATCATGCAATTGCTGTGATATGGAAGAATTAATCATGAAGGAATACTACTGTATTTGGAGATCGTGTTGATAAAAACGTGGTAATGGAGTAACCATTTAAAATGGTGAGAAAGTCATGTTCAAAGACTTTAATAATGGTGAAAGTGGAAATTAACCAAAATAAAATTTCTACTCATTTGTTTTATCATAATGAATGTCTTTTATATTTATTTATTACAACCTCATGGTGGTATCAGCTCTCTTGGGGATAAAGCCTAATTTTAGTATAGTCCCAAATGAGTCCTATTAATTTAAAAGGCAGGAAAGTATTTAGTGAGGGGACTCAACTTTAGGAAGCATAAATTTGCTCTCATTATGTTATAAAGGAGATAAGATATTTTTAAAACAGTAACCAAATATTTATAGCTTATATTCTGCCTTTCTCATTACAGTATTTGTCATGAAGATGAATTAATGTTGTGCCATTTTCTGTTCTCATTACAATCTTGGTCCTGAGATGAAATATTGGATGTTTAATATTTTTTTATGAATTATAGCAGAAAACTGTACAATGTTGACCTTTTTAATATTCTGGTTTCTGACTGGCTGGCATTTCCACTCCTCCTTTTCTTGTAACAATTCCTACTAATATGGAAGAAAGGCTTAAGAGAGGTAGCCAATGAGAGAGCAGAATATTAAAAAGGTCAACAGACTACAGTCTTTTCTATAAATTCAAAAAAATTTATTAAGACATTAAAATTCAAATACTATAACTCATACTTATGAACACAATATGTAATTCATATTCGTGAAAAACAACCCCATTTTAAAACATTCTCATTACTGTGATAAAAGTACAACATAACTATTTCAGACTAAGAATAATCTAAGTATTTTATATTATAACAGACTAAGAATATTTGTTAAAAATCACAAAGTTACTGAAAATGGACATAAGGATCACTTTCTTTATGGTAAAAAAATGAATTATTTCTTCAGCAATAGAACTAATAGCAACAGATCACTGTACACATGGAAATTTAGAGTAGTTGTAATGTTATTCACTGTTTAAAGAATTCCTAATTTAGATTTTGGCAAATAAAAACCAACAAAACATTTTAGATTTATATTCACTATTTAATGTCGCACATTGTACTTGTTCAACAAACATTGGCTGAATGAATGTGTATGTAGGAAAAGTAAACTGAACTATACAATGAAAATAGAGTTGGCATTATTTTTGGAGGGTTATATGATCACTGCAAACAGCAACACACAAAAAGAAGAGGAGGGATTGTAAGCTACTATTAAGCTTTAAAATTCACTGGTGTATTACTCTTGAAGTACCTGCCCTAAAGTGAAATTTAAGCATGTTCTCATGACTGAATGAGTGAGAAAAAGAAAAAAAAAAGGGAGAGGGGAGTGTATTATTACTCACAGTCTATGGACTGTGATAATGTCCATCTGTCCTTCTTAGTCTGCTCAGCATTTTTGCCCTTTGTAAATTGCCCAGCCCCAACATCCCCTCCCCCATTCTTTCTTGCGGTGAGGGCCACATGATCATGGTTGACAAGCAAGGTCGTTTCTTCTTGGACACAGTGTTGGGATGATATGGGCATTCAATGCCGTCAAGGTTGATCCACAGCCCTCCGAGGGGTGGATAGGAATGCTGAGTGAGGCTGCTCTCTTCTTCCTAGCTCACCAGCTAGAAGGACAAAACATCCCTGGAATTTCCTGTGGACATCCTTGCTTCCAACTACAGAAAATCAGCTGGAGAATGAAGCCAACAGAAGAGAGGACGAAGTGAAGAGATGAAGAGAGGGAGAGTATGGCATGGTGACAAGATTTCAAAGCCTGGAGAGGGCCTTATTTAAACTAGTGCCACCTCAGGAATATCTCAGTTCTTAATTAATTCCCTTTTTGCTTCTGCTAATTGAAGCTGAGTATCTGTCGCTTACAATAGGAAGACTCTTAACTATGGAGTTATTGCAAAGATTTCTAAGATCCATACGGACCCCAAGCATTAAGTGGATACTGAATAATACATAAAACTATTTTTTAATGACTGTGGACGCTTTGGTTAATTAAGCATAAATGTATATGAACCCAGAACAACTTTTTGTCATTATTTAATCAGTATATACTAAACCTATTAGTATATGTGGACTCTGTAAAAATATTCTACATTCAGGGGTGCCTGGGTGGCTCAGTAGGTTGAGCTTCTGCCTTCAGCTCAGGTCATGATCTCAGGGTCCTGGGATCAAGTCCCACATCGGGCTGTCTGCTCAGCGGGGAGCCTGCTTCCCTTCTCTCTCTGCTCTCTGCCTATTTGTGATCTCTCTTTCTTTCAAAAAAAATTAAAAAATTAAAAAAATTAAAAAACCAAACCAGTAAAATACTGATCCTAAGGGACAATGCAGGAGAGAGGGAGATGATTATGACTAGGTCTTTTCTTCCACTGGTAAGACAATTTAAAGTTTATTCTGAGAAGCCCTCACTCCTGAGCCTGCAAGGCATGGTTCATGTTGTTTCTTCTGCACAGCATGTCCTTCACTTTCTTCTAGCGGACACCTTTCTGCCTCCTTTGTCTTCTTTCTACTTCATGGCCTTCTCCAACATTATGCATTTCCTGAACAATATAATTGGCCCTGACCTGTGCTCCCCTGCCCTCTGTCTCTGGAGGCTGAACTAACTTTAGGGACTGTATCAACCAAGCTTTCTGGCTCCCTGGCTGCCAGCTGGGTTTCGGTCAGCGGGAGCCTCTGTGGGAGGTAAGTGGTAAAGGAAAGACAGAATCAGGTTGTTTCCTCTCCTGGTTCCCTTCTTGTGGGGTCATTGCATGTTGGTGGTATCCTTTGACCAAGAGCTACATACGATATCTTCTCTGAGTTCTGGTAGTACCCCTGGCTCTTGTCCCTTTTAGGCTGAGGGGTGTTAATGGGTCCCCACAGGTGGTAGCTCCACTCCGTTGGTTTTCTTTCACCCTTCCACACTTTTGTAAAGGATCCCATCATTAACCTCTCTAATGGACAGGCTCCCTTTTTGAATCCTGTCCTGTTCATGTCTTCTGTCCATTTTTGGACATGATTATCTGTTTTGTGTGTGTTGAGTTTGAGAAGTTCTTTATAGATCCTGGATATCAACCTTTTGTCTGTACTGTCATTTGCAATTATCTTCTCCCATTCCGTGGGTTGCCTCTTTGCTTTGTTGACTGTTTCTTTGCTGTGCAGAAGCTTTTGATCTTGATGAAGTCCCAAAAGTTCATTTTTGCTTTTGTTTCCTTTGCATTTGGAGACATATCTTGAAAGAAGTTGCTGTGGCTGATATCGAAGAGGTTACTGCCTATATTCTCTTCTATGATTCTGATGGATTCCTGTCTCACGTTGAGGTTTTTTATCCATTTCAAGTTTATCTTTGTGTATGGTGTAAGAGAATGGTTGAGTTTCATTCTTCTACGTATAGCTGTCCAGTTTTCCCAGCACCATTTATTGAAGAGACTGTCTCTTTTCCACTGTATATTTTTTCCTGTTTTGTCGAGGATTATTTGCCCATAGAGTTGAGGGTCCATATCTGGGCTCTCTACTCTGTTCCACTGGTCTATGTGTCTGTTTTTATGCCAGTACCATGCTGTCTCGGTGATCACAGCTTTGTAGTAAAGCTTGAAATCAGGTAACATGATGCCCCCAGTTTTGCTTTTCTTTTTCAACATTTTCTTAGCAATTCGGGGTCTCTTTTAATTCCATACAAACTCTAGGATTATTTGCTCCAGCTCTTTGAAAAATACCGGTGGAATTTTGATCGGAATGGCATTAAAAGTATAGATTGCTCTAGGCAGTATAGACATTTTAACAATGTTTATTCTACCGATCTGAGAGCATGGATCTTTATATGGTCTTCCATCTTTTTGTGTCTTCCATCTTTTTGTGAGAGAATGGTCTTCTATATTTTTGTGTCTTCTTTAATTTCATTCATGAGTTGTAGTTCTTTGAGTACAGATCCTTTACCTCTTTGGTTAGGCTTGTCCTCCTGGCTCTTCATTCATCCTCAAGAGAAGTGATCACTGGATCACTGCAGCTTTTGTTCTGCTTTCATCCTTGCACCCACTGAGTCATTGCACCGGACATCCTTCACTGCTCACATTTGTTCCCAAGTTCATCTCCTCTGTGATCTGGAAGCTTCTGGAGAGGACACTGTGCCTCTTCCCCAATCTGAGGGCCTCCAGCAGGTGCTCACGGGCTGGATGAACAGCTGAGAATCCTGCACTCACTCGACCTAAACCATTGTAACAGAACTTCACATTAGAGTAGTTGGAATGTTACAGGATTTTGCTGATTGTGGTGACCTCTCATCAAGGTTGATTATTCAAGTTCGCCAGGTTTAGAAAGTCAATTCCTTTTTTTTTTTTTTAAGATTTATATATTTATTTATTTGACAGAGAGAGAGATCACAAGTAGGCAGAGAGGCACACAAAGAGAGAGAGAGGAGGAAGCAGGCTCCCTGCTGAGCAGAGAGCCCCGATGTGGGACTGGATCTCAGGACCCTGAGATCATGACCTGAGCTGAAGGCAGAGGCTTAACCCACTGAGCCACCCAGGCGCCTAAGAAAGTCAATCTTTACCTCGCTTAGATTCTGGTTAATTTGGTCAAGTTTGTGACCTCGAGAAATATGACCTTTTTTTTGTTAAAGATTTTTTTATTTGTCAGAGAGAAAGAGAGAGCACAAGCAGGGGGAGCAGCAGGCAGAGGGAGAAGCAGGCTCCCTACCGAGCAGGGAGCCCAATGAGGGACTTGTTCCTAGGACCCTGGGATCATGACCTAAGCTGAAGGCAGATGCTTAACAGACTGTGCCACCCAGGCATCCCGAGAGATATGACTTTTTATACTAAAACAATTCTGTGTTCGTGGTTGGTGATAAAAACTCTAATTCCCAAATGGATAGCAGTTGGTTTCCTCTGAGTTTTATTATGAAAAAATTCAAACATGAAATCTTTGGGAAAAAAAAAATCAGAACATCTTTATACTCATCACCTAGCTTTATTATGAACTTTTTCTGTATTATTATGTTTAATCCTCTATGTCTATATGTGTATATGCATACACACATACACATCTGTAATTCTTTTGCTGAATTACTTGAAAGTGACTTGCAAACATCATGATCACTTCACCCCATGTACTTCTGCAACCATCTTCTAAAACTATGCCTCATCTCCTTCTAACCCCACTTTCGGTATCATACATGAGAACAACACGGTTATACCCTGATAGCATCTACTGTGCATTTGTGTGGTGTGTTTGCAAGCCATACTCAGGAGCAGGGGAAACTTTGGCTCCCAGAGCTGCTCTGGTTTAATGTCAATTTTATCTGGCTTGCAGCGTTTTTCTAAATGTCGATACCTGTCAGCTTCAGCCACAACCACTGAGATCAACAAATTTAACTGTGCACATATCTGAGAGTTGAGCAGTAAAAAGAGTTCTTTCTGGAAGCTTATACTCACAGATGAGGTCAGGATGCCAGAGACAGCAGGAGGTAGGTTCTCAGCAAGAAGAAGTTTTAGATCTCTCTCCTTTTATTTCTTTTTTCCTTTCTTTCTTCTTCTTCTTCTTTTTCTTTTAATCTAATTCTAAGTCATGATATCTTTCTCTGGGCTAGAATTTAATTCTATCTTTTTCTAAAATAAAGGGGAAAGAAACATCTAGTTGTAAAAGATGACCCTCCTGTGGAACTTGTAAAATAATCCAAGCAATTCTCGGACCCCTGCTGGGAGGCTGACCCTTGCTCATTGACACCTACATCCTTTCAAGGTCACTCTGAAATATGGGCTTTATTTGTTGTATCAGTCAAAGACTTCTAGGTCCCTTAGTCTTAATTTACAAAAAAACAAAAACAAAAACAAGTAAATGTTAAAAAAAAAAAAAAAGTGAAACCCCTGAACTAACAACATTCAGTTGTTTTGATTGATTTTTTTCCCTTTACCTTGTTGATCAGTTGAGCAGTTATTTAAAAGAAGATGATGAAGAAGAAGAAGACAAAAGAAAAGAAAAAAAGTTCTTCACTCTTTGGCTGAAATAACAACATGGCAAACAGAATTAAGTTTGAGGTAGGAGGGCTGCTTGGTGAATGTTGAATATGCCCAGAGGGAAGTGGGTGATCTTGAAGGACCTCCATTGTGTTAGGGACAAATGAGGAGCTGAGCACACTAGGGTAGTGGGCAGGACTTCCGGAGGTCATTACCTCTTCCCTGCTCTCTTTACTGGCAAGAGGGTGGTCGCAGGAGGGAAAAGAGTCTTTTCTGCTTCCTCTTTCTGCTGCCTGTGGGGCCTCCAGCTCCCAGAGGACCATTCCTCCAGGATACCAGCAGCACCATTTCCCTTGAAGCACTTCTGTTAACAGCACCTCCTGATTTCTGCTACCAATAATCTCCAATAATAACCTCACCACCCCCAGCTTGTCTTCCCTACTGTGCAGCGATTCCTTATATTACACACCCCCCAGGAAAGATACAGAGCCACTTCCGTTTTCCTTGGAGGGACCCCAACCAATAGAGTTGACTCTTGATGAACAAGGTTTGAACTGCATGAGTCCCTATATATGTTCATGTTTTCGATAAATATAGTACTATAAATGTAATTTCCCTTCCTTATGATGTTCTTTTTTCCCTTATGATGTTCTTAATAACATTTTCTTTTCTCTAGTTTCCTTTATTATAAGGATAAGTAAATAATACATATACAAAATATGTGTTAATCTACTGTTTATATTATTGATAAGGCTTCCTGTCAACAGCGAGCTGTGAGTAGTTAAGTTTTTGAGGCAGTGGAAGTTGTACACAGACTTTTGACTGCATGGGGTTGGCACCTCTAACACTCACATTGTTCGAGGGTCACCTGTCTATCTTCACAGTATAGCCACTTAATAGCTTAATATAAGAATGGTCAGGACAAACTCAAAGTAAATATGAATTTTCTTCCCAAGTTATTAAGTGCCCCTTATGTGTAAGGCACTGGGCTAGTGCCACAACCAAATTCCTATTTTAAGGAGCTCACAATTTAGGGGAGGGAATAGATAAACATGATTTTAATAAATGATAATAAATGCTATCAGGACACAGAAAGTATTCAAAGTGCCTTCCCAGTCTTGTTCTATTCTGTTTTAGAGAGAGTGTGCATGTGTGCACCTATGTGGGCAAGGGGGGTGGGGCAGAGGGAGAGGGAGAATCTTAAGCAGGTTCCATGCCTAGCGCAGAGCCAAGTGAGGCTCAGTGGTTCTAACGACCCTGAGATCATGACCTGAGCCGAAATCCAGGGTTGGACACTTAACCCCAATTGAGTCACCTAGGCGCCCCCCCCCACCCAGTTTGGTTTATTGTTTACTGGCTCACTTTGGTGGGCAGCCCAGGGAAGTGGGCAGTGACTAAGAGCCAGGAGAACGAGGCTCTAGGTTGTCTCTGTCCCAACTTGTGGTGTGACACTGGGCAAGTCGTCCAACCTCTGCAAGCCTCCATTTCCTTATTTATAAAAGGTAACATCTGAGATTTTTTTCAGAGTGCAAAGTTATTACTATGGCCTTTCCAATCTCTCATTCAACAATTGAGAGCCCACTGGCACTTGTTTTAAGTTCTTTCCACAGAGCATGACTGAGTCATGGCTCACCCCTACTGAACCTGGGATCCCTGATTCTACAGTCTACTGCACGACACAGCACAACACGTGTGTGTGTGCACGAGTACACACACACACACACACACAGTCACTGCTCTAAGTCCTAGACACTCCAGGGACCTGTTGAGAGAATGCATGTTTAGCAATGAATACAGCCCAAGAGAGAGCAGATATCGTCCTCTGAGGGTCTGCTCAGATGTTGGAGACAAATGAGGGAGTGAGCCCCCCAGTTTTGGGGCTCTGAGCACCCCAGTGGGGTGCATCTAACTCAGAGAAGGACTAGTCCCTCTGGCTGAGATCTTCACCAACCCCTCCACGATGCCTTTCATAGCTGTTGAGTGATGACTCCATTTCAACTGGAACAAAGCAGCTTCTTTCTAAAGGGAGCCATAAAAGCAACTGATCATTTAAATACATTTTTAAAACGTGCATTTTAAAACATGTATTCTCATGATATTTTTTTTGTTACTGTATTATCTGAAAAAAATATCTCTTAACCAAGTAAACTTATTACACTTGAATATTTAATTCCTGTCTCTGCAAAATTTAAATAATATCTTTCAAATAATTTGTTTATGGACACTAGACTATTGGAAGGACTTCACAAAACATCTCTTGCAGAATCATGAGGACTCCTTTTGACGATAGCAAGCAGATCATTGGACAGAATTTCCAGCCCTGTCCCAGTGCAATACTATTACAGGTGCTGGAGGTATAGTGGTGAACAGAACAGATAAGGATTCACAGCAATGTAAAGAAAGGAAAGCAAATCTAGACTGGACAAAAATTCTGTGATTTGATGTATTTTAAGATGGGCTATAAAAGAAAGCAAATTTGGCATATTATTCTCAGGAGAGTTATGATTTTAAATGTATTACTTAAAAAAGGCTTGCAAATATACAGAAAAAAAAAATCTTGCTTTGCCTCTATTGAGTGCTCAACAAAATCAGGCTTAAATTCTAGCAGCAAATTGAATTTTAGAAATGATGGGTTTCAGCTCTGTGAATTGTAACAAGTCCAACCTATTTGCTGGGTCTTCTGTTATAAAAGAGAATTATATGTCCTTTCTCTGGCACACCAGAGTCTCTTGCTTTTGGTGCAGAAAATGGGTTTCATTTTACAGGAAGCTTTTGCTGTTCCTTTTCCCCAATTCTCCTTAGGCTTATGCTGGGAATGAAGAGCCTCCCCCGTCCTTGCTTAACCTCTTTCCCAGGGCCCTAGGACCTGTGTCCTTTACTTCCTGGCAGTAACCAGCTGCTGGGGTTCCTGGAGGCCTTTTAGGCAGGCAGGAAACACAGAGAAGCCTTGGAGACTGAGGGCAGCTTTTCCAGCACTACTTCTGCTTCACCCCAGCTGGCCCTCAGCCAAAGGCACTGGGACACACATGGGATGGAACCTGGTCCTTGACACCCCAAAATCCGCCTGCTTCTCCCCTGCCTCCACTACCCTGACTGCTGAAGCCGCTTCAAACTAGGTGAGGGGTTAGGAAGGACTAACTAAAATGCAGAACTTCTGCAGAATCTGCGACTAGACATTTGTGACATTTCAGGTATAAAAAGACCACAATCACATGCTTTGTACTGTCTTAATTTAACCCAGGGTTCTCAGTCAAGGGAGATTTTCAAAACATCTTTGTTTTTTAACTGCTTTTCTGTATGCTTAGCCATGGTCTCAAATGAAATAACAAAGCATGAATGTATCTGTTAAAAATTAGTTTGGCTGAATATAGCAAATTCCTCCAGTGATAATGGCTTATGCATAAGAGAAGTTTAATTTTTGCTCAACTTAAAAGAGGTGGGTTTGAAGTCAGGCTTTTGTAGCTCATCTTTCTACCTCGAAGGACTAGTCCTACCTACTAGGACTAGCCAAGTTTTCAAGGTTTTGGTTTATAGAACCACTTTATGCTCTTAAAAATTATTAAGGCCCCCAAAGACTTTTCTTTATGGGGGTTAGCATATTAGAAATGAAAACAAAATTAGTTTGCACACTTATTTAATCCATTTTAAAGTGACAGTAAACCCATTGCATGTAAGCATTAATAACACAGATTTATGAAAAATGATATTTTCTAAAACATAAAAAAAGTTTTAGTGAGAAGAGTACCACTGTTTTACACATTTAAAAATCCCTGTCTGGCTCACCTGAAGCATATATCTGCTACTGTATGCAGTCTATTGCAATGTATTGTTTCAATTGAAGTCTCAGAAAGAAATCCTAGGCTTTATACCGACATATGACTGGAAAAGGCGACTGATATCTGTGAATCTCTTGAACAAGGGTTTTGGGGAGGCTATGCGTCCTCATTCTACGCTTGGAGAACTACTATCTTAAACCTCAAATTCTAAAATAGCTGCTGGAGTTCCAGCCATTATATCCACATTCAAGACACTATGATAGAGAAAAGGTTGAAGGAAGGATTGGTGGTACTCTCCCTTTAAGAAGAGCCCCTGGAAGGCTCGCAGCATTCCTGCCCATATCTCTTTAGCCAAAACCTTCACATAGCAACATTAAGTTCAAGAGAAATGTTTTAGTAGGGCAGCAGTGTGTGCTTAGCTAAAATTTCTAAAAGAGAAGGGGAGAAAGGCTATAAGAAGCAATTAGTAGTCTCTGCCACAGGAAGCATGAGTTAAAAGCATTCCAATGACCCAAACACTTCATCTGCTGTTTCCATGGCTGCAGATCATCAAAATACCACAGATCCCTCAGGAGTCTCCTGTGAAGAAATTATTGTTTACTTTGTTAACTGATTGGTTTATGGTGTTCAAGTTCATTTTAAAGCATCTGCAAAGGAGCAGGGTGTGAGAGGGGAGTCTCCCACTAAGAAAAAGGAGCAAGCTTTGGGTTCTCTCAGAAGTCCTGAGAAGAATCATGTGACATGGTAATGAAAACCCCAACTGAGAAGAGACCATTGTGATGAGATTTTATGATAGTGGGTACCTAGTCTCCTGTTTTGGAAGACTTTGCAAAACGCTCAAAGAATTGTTGTCAAGGACCAAGTTTGTTGGGAAAAAAATTCAAGTGTTTTGTCTCTAGCGAAGAATGACAACATAGGAGCATCTGACTGAATAAGAAAGAAATAAGAAACTAAAATACTTTGAACGCTTAGTTTGTGCCTGTCAGGATTCTAAGCAATTTATGTGTATTTTTGACTCATGGAGTCCCCCTAGCAACTCTAGGAGGAAGATGCCATTATTATCCTCATTTTTCTGATGAGGAAACTGAGGCACAGAGAAGTTAAACCACTTACCTAAGACCACCCCGCCCTATTCCAAGTTCTGCAACCACGAAGCAGGACTACAAGTATTCTGAGAAGGAGCTTGGAGCTGAGGCTCACACTTAAGGAAGTTCATTAGATGAGATATAAATTCATCACAATACAACTTAGTGCCAAGCTACCTGTAACTGGTGCTGTCATTGACTTACAAATATGTTTCAATACTCCCTGTGTTTAAAAGGAAGTTGTAGCCATTACTAACATGTCTTTTAAATCAGTTAGACTGGTATTGTTATAGAAGGATTATTAGTTCATCAAGATAAGCCTCATGTACTCACAACCCTTTCTTTCAAAAATTCAAACTGAACACTGCATACTCCCAGCCTGGGAGCCCTTCCATCATTAACCTAATGGCAGGCATTGAAAGCTCCAGCTTCCGCTCCTAACAGGAAGTGGCTCCTAATAGGAAGTGGTCCTTAACAGGAAATCATCAGTCGGGTGGGGCATGCGTTAGTAACCAAAACCTTTTCAGCAGAGGGTGCAAATTGGTAGCCTGTGGGTGAAATTTTTCTTATCATATGCTTTATTTGGTTCATAGTGTGTAATATAAAAGTGTAATTTAGATTTCTTTTTTTTCTTTTTTTTGCCCAAATTCAAAACTAAGAATTCACATAAGAATCTGGATGAGAACCTCTGCTTCTTTTAGACAGTGTGTGTTCTTTCCTGTTCAGTCTAGCCCCCATCACTCCTTTCTACCTACGTTTAACCTCTCCATGCCTTTATGTTCCCTCTCTGTCCCCCACAGGCTTTTGAGTTTGTAACCTTGTTTTTACAGATATTAAGCTCCAAATCATGTTAAGTCCCATATTCTATTGTAGCAGAACCTGTTCTGAAATTACTCTATCTGCAATTTTCAATTGAACTGATTATTTAGTCACAGCTTATCTACACGGCAGGTTCCGCAATCAATGGAGATGTAGAAGTTGTTCTAAATTGCCTGCCGGTAGGTAAAGGATGAACTGAAAATGACAGGACAGGAAAGATCACAAAATACTGGGTTAAATGTCAGGAGTTCAGTAATGCAGAGCCTGGCACATAGTAGGTGCTTAGACATTTACTGATGAAGGTTTGATGATACATGGGCAGAACTTTACTAAAACGGCTGGAATTTCTGTTCTGTCTGGATGATCCCTGTCACCGCTGTGAAGGTCACTGATGCTATTCACCATATATTTCCAGTGCTCTCACTTCAGACACATCATAGGATCGTACTTCCTGCCCACTTGAGATTGGGTGGAGCCATGTGACTATTTCTGTTGAAGGAGTTGTGAGTGGAGGTGATGTGGGTCACTTCTGGTGGGATCACATAGTTACCAGAAAAAGACCTTCCAGAGCAATCTTTCCTCTGACACGGGGGCTGGTGTTTGAGGTGGTGGCAGCTCCATTAGCCTGGGAATCTGAGCAACTACAATGGACAAAGTTTCTCCCAAGCTGTGAACAGGAAATAGAACTTTGTCATTATAACCCAGGTAGACATTTGGGGTAGCCTTCTACTGAGGCATAACATACTTGGTCTTGACTGAAACAGTCAATGAATGTTTATTAGCAAGTTCTAAGCTAAAAGTTTTAAAAGTCTGAATTCAGTCACTTAGGCATGATCAGTTCTGAAGTATTGAAAATGCTTCTTTAGACCCTGTGTTTCCGTGACTCACTGACTCTAGGTCCCTTTTCTGAAGCCTCTTGTCACCCAAGAGTGCTTGTCCGGCCTTCTCAGCCTCTTCCTTTGTAACTGAGCTTGTCAGTAACAGAACTTTTCCTTTTGTGTAGGGGAAGATAACCACCAAGCATCAAGAGACAGGGGAACCTCTGATAAACAAATGTGCAGAGCCTTCCCAGGGCTACATTTTGCAGAAACCTCACACTCAGAGCCCACAGAGAAGAACAGCCATTGTATCGCAGCTCCAAGGGCCTTGGCACAATCCCTACTATCAGGACATGTGTGTCTGGTGGCAGCAGAGCTGGGAAAGGCCCAGGTCCCACTGCTCTTTAGAAAGACCTGAACCTGACCAATCCAGTCTGAAGTATTAATCCACTTCTTACAGGGTTCTTTCTGTGCATGTGTATATTCTAACTTTGCATCTGTAATTGAATTTATCTCCCAAACTAGGGACACATTTTCTGTTGCTACTGTCAATATGTAAAAAATAGGTCTCTTTCATGTTTATTTTTCAAAGTGTAGGAAGTATCCCCTAGATCTCCCCACTTGGAAGTACAAGATCTTGTTTGTCAGGGGAAACTACCAGTCTGTATGGTAAAAGCTTTCCTTAATCCAGCTTTAGATTTTTTTTGGTCTAAAAAAGGGCAAGTTTGGGATGGTCGCTAGTGGTTTCAATATATTGTTGGAAAAGTTAGTGGCTAATTATCTCTTCATTCTGAGCTTTATCATATGATGTTTAAAAAATTTCAATAAATCTAGCAAGTACTATTAAGTAGGCAGGACTGTCTAGTTGTAGGCTTCACCATCTTTTATTTAATCAACAAAGAATTTATTGAGCACCTACAAGACTTTGACCAACCTCCTGCATCTCTACTGCCTAGCCTGGAGCCTGCAATTTAATGGGTACCCAATAATACATTTTCATAATTGCTCTTCAAAATGCTATGTTAATGCATCCAGAGAAACAAGGAAGTCTTTACACTTAAGGAACTAATACTCTACTGGATAAGATAAAGTCAATGCACAATCAACAGTGGCAGTAAAGAAAATATAATTTGAATATTTGAAGTGTGACAAAGAAAGGAAGGGATGTGAATGGGCCCACAAATAATACAGAAACTTGGAGTCCCTGGTTTTCCTGAGTCTCCACTAACGGTGTGACTGTGGGAAAGTTGTTCAACATTTCTGGGCATCTGTGTCTCCAACTGTTAATTGAAAGAGCTAGCAAAGGTTTCACAATTAGGAACTAAAAAATTATATTATTGCACTTGAATGCATTCTAATGAAGTTAATGAACAAACCATGTGGATAGAGCAAAATTTCTCCACTGCTGTATCTGTATCCCTTAAATTTTGCTATGTTTGTTTTCATTTTTATTCATCTTAAAGTATCTTAAGATTTTTGTTGTGTTTTTTTTTTCTTTGCTCCATTTGTTTTTGGGAACATTCTGTTTAATTTCCACATATTTGTGAATTTCCCAAAGCTTTTTCTGTTATTGATTTTTAATTTCCTTCCATTGTCATGGAAATGGTTTTATTGACTGAATTGTGTCCCTCCAAAATTTGTAATGTTGAAGCCTCAATCCCCCATATTTGAAGAAACAGCCTTCAAGGAGATAATTAAGGTTAAATAATGTTATAAGGGTGGGCCCTTAATTCAGTGGTACTGGTGTCCTTGTAAGAAGAAGAGACACCAGAGATCTCTTGTTTTTTTTTTTACAGAGAAAGGGCCATGTAAGAATATAGAAGGTGGTTATCTGCAAGCCAGGAAAAGAGGCCTCATCAGAATCCAACTCTGCTGGCAATCTGATCTTGGACTTCCAGTTTGAGAACTATGAGAAAGTCAATGGTGCTGTTTAAGCCATGGTTACTATAATATTTTCTTATGGCAGTCTGAGCAAATTAGTATAGGTGGGATTTATATCTGCCATTTTGCTGGTTTTTTTTTTTCTGTATATCTATGTCTTTTTATTCCCCTCTTACTCCATTACTATCTTCTTTTGTATTAAATATATATGCATGTTTGAGTGTATAATTTTAATTCTCTTGTTATTTATTTTAGTATATATTTTTAGATTATTTTCTTGGTGATTGTCCTAGGAGTTACAAGTAACGTCTTAATTTCTAAAACTCTATTTCAGATTAATACCAAATTAATTTTAATAATATACAAAAGCATTTTCTAAATAACTTCTTTGGGCTGTTATTGTTATAAAAATGACAACTTTATATGCTGTGTACCCATCAGCACAGATTTATGATTGTTGTTTTATGCAATTGTTTTTTAAATTAGATGGGAGGGAAAAAACTATTACATACAAAATACACTAACACTGACTCGGTTTTTATTTATCTGGAAATATCTTAATTTCTTCAAAGATAGCTTTGAAAGATGTAGATTTCTTGGTTGACACCTTTTTTCTTTTGGAACTTTGAATATATCATTCCACTAACTTTCTGGCCTCCATGGTTTCTGATGAAAATTGGTTGTTAATCTTATAGAGGTTTCCTTGTATGTGATGAGTTCCTACTCTCTTGCTGCTCTTATAATTTTTTCTTTACCTTAGGTATTGGCAAGTTTGAGTTTATACAACTTGGAGTTTATTATAATTCTTTTTTTTTTTTTTTAAAGACTTCATTTATTTGTCAGAGAGAGAGAGGACTCAAGCAGGGGGAACATTAGGCAGAGAGATAAGCAGGCTCCCTGCTGAGCAAGGAGTCCGATGGGAACTCGATCTCAGGACTCTAGGATCATGACCCAAGCTGAAGGCAGATGTCTATCCAACTGACCACCTATGTGTCCCTGTAATTTTTAATTATGTACTTAATATTTTTCATCAAATTTGGGAAGTTTTCTGGCATTATTATTCAAATATTCTTTCTGCTACTTTCTCTCCTCTCCTTTGGGAACTCCTATCAGGTACATGGTAGTATGCTTGATGATTTTGCACATGTGTCTGAGACTCTGTCTTTAAAAAGAAAAATTATTCCATCCTTCTACTCTTCTATTCCTCAAACTAGATAATCTCAATTAACCTATAATCAAGGTCACTGATTCTTTCTTCTGCCTGCTCAGGTCTGCTGTTGAACCCATCTAATGAATCTTTTATTTCAGTTATTGTCCCTTCAACTCCAGAATTTCTATTTGGTTCCTTCTTTCAATTTTCTTTTTCTATACTTATATTCTCTATTTGGTGAGACATCAATCTCATAATCGTCTTTAATGTAGCTTTTTACGTCTTTAAACGTAGCTTCATTTAGGCCAACTGGACAGCTTAGTTGGTTAAACATCTGCCTTTAGCTCAGGTCATGATTCCAGAGTCATGGGATTGAGTCCCACATTGGGCTCCCTGATCCATGAAGAGTCTGCCTCTCCCTCTGCCACCGCCCCCCCACCACTTATTCTCGCCATCTCTCTCTCTTCAATAAATGAATAAAATCTTAATTTTTTTTTAAAAAAAACATGGCTTCCTTTAGTTTTTTGAGCATATTTAAATTGATGATTTAAAGTCTTTGACTGCTAAGTCTAATGTCTATGCTTCCTCAAGGACAGATTCTACTGATTGCTTTTCCCTTTCTGCGTATGGGCTCTACATTTTTTGTTTCTTTACATGTTTCATATTCTTTGTTGAAAACTGGATAGTTTAAATAATATAATGTGCTAACTCAGAAATCACATGTTCTATCCCCTCCCCCCAGGCTTGTTATTATTATTGTTTGTTGAGGTGGTTGTTCATTTACTTTTATGAACTAATTCTGTACAGTTTGTTCTTTGTCATGTGTCATCACTGAAGTCTCTGCTTGCTTAGCTTTGTAGTCACTAGTAATTCAACAGGGATTTCATAATCCAAAGGTGAGAGTTAAGGGCCTCATATCTTTTCTTATCATGTGGATAGTCCTGACATACTCACAGCCCTGTACGTAACTTGTATACATAATCATTGAAATTGCACAATTTGTATGCTATGGCTTATATATGCATATATATTTTGTTCTTACTAGAAAAGTGAGATCACTCTACAAAACTAATTCAGATGTTCTTATGTCACTTTTTGATACATACTCATTCTATCAGAACTCTCTTCCTTTAACTTACTGATGAATAAGAAATGACTGGGAGGAAAAGGAATTGTAAGTTGTTCTGTTTATCTTTCCTCTACATTGTCATTTTCAGCTTAGGTGGTTGGCTAATCCAACGAAGTGACCTGAGTAAGAAAAGGTATGATAGAGTCCCCAAGTTATTTATTTTTCTTAAAATGCCATTGCTTTCTTTCTGTATTTGACGCAAATTCTGATTTGAATGGAAAGCACAGCTTCTCAGGGCAGTCAGTGCCCCCATTCACTCAGTTAAGGATGTAACATACTTACTTTGTACTTGCTTTGATTTTCACTGAGCTTCCATAAATCATGGATCCACTGTAATTCTTTGTCCTTGGGGTGCCATGAATGTTATGTGCAATAAGACCATGAACATGCAAATTACATGTACCTCCTGGGCTCATGCACATGTGCCATTGTCCCATTGGACTTCACTATAAAACACAGATCCAAAGATAAGGTTACTAAGGATTTCAAGATAGCTATAACAGAGCATTAAACCAAGCATGGGGTCCTATGTGACTGCATAGAACTTATATACATCAGGTTGTTCCTGAGGTACAAACACCTCTAAATGCCTACCTAGTCATTCTTCCTTTATTCTTTATGGAAAAGAAAAATAGATTTTTTTGTTTATGGTGTAATTGTGCTCAGATAAGCACCTGTGTATTTTAACCTTCCTTGAAGCTAGAGTGTTGGTGACAGAGTTCTGACACTGAGATAGAAGTAGAAGCCTACTGGGACTTCTGGTAAAGTCCTGATCTCAAGACACATCCATTATTCCCTGCTTCTTCTTTTTATTTCTGCTTAAAATAGCGACACGAGGTCAGAAGGTGGGAAGGAGAATGAGAGGATTGTCCATGAGACAACCAACATGATGGTAAGAAGATGTGATAAGGAGGCTGGAATGGAAAGCTAAAGGGAACATAGATCTCTGAAGGCTCTATTTCTAATTTGAGGAAATAAATCCCTGTTTGATTAAGCCATTATTTTCCAGGTATCTGCTCCTTGTTGCAACATGCATTCATAGCTTATACCCATTATTTTTAAATATCACCTCTATCATGTACTAAATTCCTATAGATATATGATTCTCTTTCTGTATACTGAAACTAACTCACTGATTTTAAAAATACATACATTTCTATGCTAAAAATCACGTTCTTAATAGTTAGATTTATAGTATGTTTTGCAATTATTAAAGTAATGCCTTTTTAAAAAAAATCATTAATTTTATCTATATTAATAAGAATTTTAAAACAAGTTTTTCAAGTTTTGTGAAAACTCAAAGGATATTTATTGAGATTAAATTGAATTTATGGATTTATTTGGAAAGAATCCTTAAAATTTTCAGTATTTCCATCTAGGAATATAACATAACGTTCTATTCAGATCTTTCTTATATCCTTCAGTAGAGTTTTGGTTTTATTTATATAGGTCTTGCACATGCTTATTAGATTTATTGCTGGTATTATACTTTTGGTTCCTATTGCGAACGGGATTTTTTTTTTCACTGTATTTTCAAATTGGTTTTTGCCAGTTTATAGTAAAGTGATTGTTTTTTATTAACCTTGATTTTGTATCCAGCCAGCTGAATTATTTCTCCTAGGTGACTACTGGGATCCCATTTTAGCTCTAAAAGTGCTGGAACTTAGGTATTACAGAATATCTTAATTGTGAGATATTATATCTGGTCCAGGTCAATGAAAGAGCTTCATGGAAAGGGTGAAATTTCATTGTCGCCATTATTTAAGAGTGACTAGTTCTTCTAGTGGGAATGTCTCTGTGTCTGTTTATTTTTAGTGACAGACTATTTAGGGTTCCTGCAAGCTCCTCTGCGTTTCTTTATTGTTTAATCCCTACCTACACAATTGTTTTCAAAGTCAATATGTTAGGCTGAGTGAGGATTGCAATAGAAAAATCCCCAAACAGCCCTAGTATTGCTCACAGCATACTTAAGGGTAATCAAGATCCCCTCTCACTCCCAACTCCGAAGACCTGAGACCTGAATTCAGATTCTCTTTACTAGGAAATGCATTGAATGGCCACAGCCAAGTTCATTTCTTCCTTCCTTCCTTCCTACCTACCTTCCTTCCTTCCTTCTTCCCTGTCATCATTCTTTCTTTTTCAAGATTTATTTTATTTGTTTTAGAGAGAGTGGGTGAGCAACTGAGGGGAGGGACAGACGGAGAGAGAATCTCTAGTAGACCGTTTGCTGAGCGTGGAGCCTGGAGCCTGGCATAGAGCTCTACGGCACCACCTTGAGAGGGTGACCTGAACCTAAACCAAGAGTCAGATGCTTAACCCACTGACTCACCCGGGCGCCCCTCACAGCCAAGATTCTTATTCAACATTTTAGAGTTTTGGCTTAACTAGATTGAGATTGAATTTACAATGGTTTCTGAAAGAATGACTGTTAGCCAAGAAGTCATATTATCTTCACTCACTCCACGGCCCTCACTCCAATCTCTAAATTCTGAAGAAATGTGTCTTCTATTAACAGTGCTAAAAAATATTTATCACTCAACCCCCAATGCCTTGCTTTTTTGATCACGGGAATACGCATGTGTTGAGGGGCCAGTGTTTAAGCTTGGACTAGCCATGACAGCTATATTGTATGTCATGCATGTATCTTCACATCTGGAACATTTTAGACCGTCCAATGTAAATGAGCAGTGGTGGGGGGAGCGCAGGGGGAAGCAGGGAGAGATAGGAAGCCTTATTTTCCAAATAGACAAATCTCTGAAATTTCTCCTAAAAATCTCTGATGATATCTCTGAGGGTAGTGATCGGGGAGTCAGGAGGTTCATGTTAAAACCTGGCTCTGCTACTATCTCTACCATTTCCATAATTCATTCCCAACCTTCCTAAGGTTGGTTCTCTCATGGGAACGTTGTAAGGATAAAGCGAGATGAGGTTGACAGAAAAACTCTGTAAACTGTAAAGTGCCATGCAGAAATGAGTTGCTAGTAATTGCAGAATATTGAACACTTCTCTTTGCCTGCTATATATAACATGCTTGGAATGTGTTACCCAAAAGGGGAAAGAACCCCCAAACAGCCCCAACATGTAAGAAAATCATACTTCAGATGCTAAAAACCTTCACAAAAATATATAATTCAAGTAAAACTCATGACTTGGTAATAAAATATTAATGAAAATGCTCAAAAACAAGTTATAAAATATAAATGCAAAGTAGTTAGCATTGTTTTGATGTTCAAAATCTAAAAAGCAAAAAATGGTGACAGCTTGATTGAATCAGATGCACAGAATTACTTCATTTTTATCAAGCTCCCTACCTGATATCTTTCCCTAGGGCAGGAGAGCATACATTTCTTTGGTTGATTAGGTTCTGCTTCTTGATTGTGCGTAGGAGGTGCCGGATTTCAGATTGTTGTTATCATTATCGTCATCATCATCATTGCATTAACTTTCTATTTGCTGCTATACCAAATTCCCAAATTACCAAAAACTTTGAGTGGGTGAAGACAACACAGATTTATTATTTTATACTTATGGAGGTCAGAAGTCCAAAACGAGTCAGCAGGGCTGTGTTTCTCTTGGAGGCTCTAGGGAAGAATCTGTTTCTTGCCCTTTCCAGCTTCTACATGCCACTAGTCCTTCTTAGTCCCTGACCCTGCTGCATCTTTATGACCTCTGCTTCCCTCATCACATCACCTTCTCTGGCTCGGACCCTCCTGCCTCCTTTTCATAAGGATCCTTGTGATTACACTGGCCCCACGGAATAATCTAGGATACCTTCTCCCGTCTCCAGTTCCTTAAGACTTCTGCAAAGTCATTTTTGTCATGTAAGGCAACATGATTGCCGGTTACTATGGAGGAGGACATCTTTGGGGGAGAGGTATTACTCAGCCCATCATAATCACCCATGATTAACACTTCCTGAGCATTTTTGAGTGCTAAGCACTGTTCTAAGAACCTCAAATACACTGAATTATCAAAACCTTTAAGGTCATGCCTTTGAGGCACAGAGAGGTTAGGTAACTTGCGCAAGGTGGCTGACTTCACCGGTACACTCTCAAGATGTAAACAGATTGGACCACTAGACTTAGGGGAAGCAGAAGCTCCTAAATATAGTTTTTGATGAGGCAAAAACTGTATAACAACAATGGTAATGTTAGCTATTTTTTAAAAGTTCTATTTATTTAAGTGATCTCTACACCTAATGGGGGACACAAACTTACAACCTTGGGATCAAGAGTTGAATGTTCTTCTGAATTAGTCAGCCAGGTGCCCTTATATCAACTATTTTTTTTATTGTGATTTACAATTTCTAACCACATTCCTCGCAGTTTTCCATGAAACTCTTTCATATTCCTGGAGCTTGAAATAATTTTTCCCTCCACTAAATCCTCTTCTTAAATTTATTTAAGTAGCAAGGGTTCATAGTATGCCTTCTACCAGAATTTGTGTACACGTGTATTTGTTCTGTTTCAACTGTATGAGATACTTAAGTAAAGGCAGAAACAAACACCACCCCCACAAATTAAAAAAAAAAAAACAATAATATAGTTTCTTGAATACCGAACATATTCAATAAATGTGTGTTCGGCTGAATAGTAGACATGAGGGGGAGTATTACTTAGAGGTAGTACAAAACCTACAAAAGAGACGTGGTAGACTGTTCCTTTGATGACTCCCATGAACCGTGCCGTCCAGGATTCATGCTTCTGTGCAGTGCCCTCTCAGCTGAGTCTGGGTAGAGCCTATAACTACTTTAACCAACTGAATATAATGGAAGTGATTCTATGCCAGTTCTGGGACCAGCCCTTACTTGGCCTGGAACTTTCTATTTTTCTCCTGCTTGAAACTCTCCCTCTTGGCATGTTCTTTTCGGAATCCAGCTACCATTCTATGAAGCAGCCCAAGCAGCCATGTGAAGAGGGCCTAAATGGAAGAAGACTAAGTCCCCTACCAACAGCTTTGGCTGAGTTCCAACAGAGTCTCCAAATGACAGCAACCATCCCAGTTCCTGGGCTGACACCCCAGGGAATTGCTCAAACAACCGGGATGGTTGTGGAAGAATGAATTATTGTTTTTGAGCCTCCAGGTTTTGAGATGGCTTATTATGTAACAATACAGCATTAAAATGCAAGGACAGCCTTATTTCTGCAGCACAGAGACACCATGTTCTCTCTTCTTCTTGTTGAAGAACTGTCAATGGGATCATAGATTCTGGGGCAAGAAAGTAGAGGCTCTGAGATGCTGCCTACAGGCCACTGAATGAGGCTTCTGCAGTTTGGAGTAGGGTCTCCTTGCTGGTCAGAGACTAAAAAATAAAGCCTGAAAGTAACCTTTAGAGTTTGGGGATATGAATAGTTGGAGGAGGGATTGCTGGAGCCTCGTGCTGGTTTTAACTCCTCAGGATCTCCTGGTGCCTTCATCGACCACCTGCCTGAAGCTCCATTCTGCACTGACACTGGGTAATGGGAGGAACAGGATGAGGTAGTGTAAGCAATTGTCTCAATCGGCTGAGAGGGCTTCTGTGAGAAAGGAAAAAAGAGTCGAGGAACATCGTTGTGATTACTGTACCCCGAGAAAGATCCCAGTCCCTTCTTCTCCAGCCTTGCTCAGAGACTGTGAATATTGTGTTCGAGAACAAGGGATAGTTGTTTATGTAAAGCATGTGTAGACAGCTTGGCAAGAGGTTGGTTGGATCGTTTATTTACTTAGCAAGTCTTTATTAGTGCCTGTTATCTGCCAAGTCCTGTTTTGAGCACTTTACAAATATTAACTCGCCGAATCCTTGTAACGACTCTGTGAGAGAGATACTCAGAAGACAATACTATTTTTGTCTCCATTTTGCAGATGAGGAAATTGAGGCTCAGAGGGCTTAAGGACCTTATCCAAGACAGAGTTGTCAACCTTAGCAAGTAAAAATACAGGACACCCAGTTAAATTTGAACTTCAGAGTAACGAATGATAATCTTCCAGTGTCAGTATGTCCTACATATCACAGCCTTACAAATTTTTGCTAACCAAATATTGCATGTAACATATGGGACATACTTATACTGAAAAAAACGATATTTCAGACGTTCAAATTTGATGTGTCGTCCTGAATTTATCTGGCAACCTAAGCTCTAAACCAGACTTCCTGTAAGTAGTGGACTAGGACTTGAACCTCGAAAGTGTGGGTTGCTAGTCCAGGCTCTTAAGTACTTTACAAAGCTGGCCCTCCAAGAAAGACTGGACCGCTCATGTGGCAGACAAAATACTAATCAATCATGTTTTCCTGCTATAGATCATCTAAGAAAGAGTAAGGGGGCATTTTCTCTTTCTCTTTCTCAATCCATGTTAACATGGATTGGGATCTGTACCCAGTGGTTTACACTTCCTTCAGTCCGGGAAGGAATAGAGAAGCTTTCATTCCCCAAAGTATGGGCCCCTGAGGCTCCAGAGCTGGATTGTCTCAAGGTGTTTCTCAGAATTGAGGGTCCCCATCCGAAGGTAAGAGACTGGGCTGGTCCAGCCCCTGAGATGGGGAGGGGTCTGCCCCAGGGTAGGAGGGACTCAAATAGGGCTGGCTGCATGCGTCCCTGGCACGGAAGACAGAGCACATGCCTCCGGGTGGGTAGTGAGGGCTATAGTGGAGAGCCCAGGAAGCACTGCCGGGACCCCACCCCAATTTTTTTCTGAACTGTGGAAGCCATAGAATTCGAGAACTCCTCTCAAAGGAGTTCGCTCTCCCTTCTATTCTGGAGGACTAAACCCACCCAGTCCTGTTAAAATGAGTACATTTAGTGAGCTGTTAGGGTGTACCCAGTACTTACAAATATTTCTCATTTGATGTTCGCATGCTTGCACTTGAAAACATCGATCTGTCTCAACTGGAAGCTCCGGCTCCTAGCCTCCGCCTTACACTACCTCTTCCAATTCTTGCCCTAGTTTTAAACTTGAATCAAATTTAGCATTTTAATCCCCTGATGCTGGGTGTGTGTGGGGGTGGGGGTTGATTTTCAAGAACCAGGTTGAGGGAGGTTTTTCTCCTTAGGCTCTACAGAGGAAAATCATCCATGAACATCTAGTGCGGCTTGATTAAAGAAACTACATTTCAAATAGAAGTGTGATTCTTTTTTTCAGGATTAAATGCTCTCCTTTTTTTAAAACCCAGATATCCACTGTGGTGGAGCTTGAGCCGAGTGTGGGCTTCTCTTCTCAACACAGATTCTGGTGTGATGGGATCCTAGTCTTGGCCACACGTCCCTCCATCTAGATCATTCTGTACAGTCATGCTTGAGTCACCATTTCTTGACAGAGTTCCGTGGACCCCATGTAAAAAGCCCCGCGGGAACCCGAAATTCAGTACACTCAGAGGAGTTGAAGCTGTTTACAACGTGAATCAGCAATTAATGGCAACTTATTTCTCCTCCCCCTAAAAAGTCACATCTTTCATATAAGCACTACTAATTATGCTGTTTAGTTTTGTTTTTCTAAGGCAAATGACAAGAAAAATGTATAACCAAGGGACTGGTTGACAGAAGTGAAGAAATATGAGACAACTAAAACAGAGAACAAAAAATAATGAGAAAAATGATTAAAAGAACTGAATTGGTAGGCTTGTTCTACTGGTAATGAGCCTGAACTAAATGCAGAAGTTGCATGTATTTCTGGAAACTGCAGGAGAGAAGGAGGAAGTCATTTTCTCCCAATCTCAAACTGGATTTTGTTTTCAAACTGGGTGGATAATATAAAAACAGCATGAGAAATCTGTCCCGGGGGTGCCCCAGCTGTGGCCCTAGATGAGGCACTGGCTACACAGACTCTGTCGGATTCCCACCCCGCCTTACCTTTAGATTTGACTCTGCCTGGACTTACCGAGAAGTTCACAGCCATCCAGACCCAGTTCCATTTTTGCACGCTCACCAATGCAGTGCCTTCCTCCCGCCCACCCTCGGGCCTGCTGAACAAGAATCCCTCTCCCACCCGAGGTCAGTTCTCTGTGGCTGTGTAACCAATAACCCTAACAGAAATGCATTCTTTCACTCTTATGGGGGACCAGAAGTCTGAAATCCTTATGTTGGCGGGACCAAACTGCCCCTAAAGGGTCCAAGGGAGAAAGAATCCTTTCTTGCTTCTCGTGGCATCTGGTGTCTCCAAGTGTCCTTGGCTTGTAGCTGCAGAGTTCCAGTCTCTGCCTCTGGGCTCACGTAGGCTTCTCCTCTCCCTCTGCCTTTCTCTTATAGGAATGCTTGTCATAGGATTTGGGACCCTTCTGATAATCTGGGATGATCTTATCTTGAGATCCCTGACTTCAGTACATCTGCCAAGACCCGTTTTCAAAATAAAGCCCCACCTGGAGGGTCTGGGCAGACACATACTTTGTTGGGTATGGGAGACACCAATGAACCCATTTTTTTCCAAATCCAAGGATTCTTTTAAAAATTTTAAATCAATTAATTAACATACAATATATTTTTAGCTTCAGAGGTAAGTTTGGTGATTCATCAGTTGCATGTAACACCCAGTGCTCATTACATCACGGGCTAGTGACCTTCACCAAGTTACCCCATCCCCCCAACCCACCTCCCCTCCAGCAACTCTCAGTGTGTTTCCTGTAGTTCAGGTAAGAGACCAATCAATCAAAAAAGAGTCCATTTATACTCCACCAAGGCATTTTTAACATACCCTTTCCTTGTCTCCTCAATTTTCTTATGAGTCAAAACTGTTTAAGGTCATCATTCCCTTATGGACTCATCCTCAAAAATCTCTCTTGAAACCTATAGTCTACTTGGCTTTAGGGTTTTAAGCATTCATTCTCATTCTAGCCAGTATCCTGTCCAAGGTTCTTCCTTCACTGCTTTACTATGTAGGTCGGGTTGGCTTTCCAAACTAGTGGTTGGCCTGAGACAGTCCAGAATTAAGCCTGTTCATCCATCCCCATATCCCTTCTGGTTGGTCCTTTCTCTAATGCCCCAAATCCTGGTTTTGATTATACCCTCAGCTAAAACAATTTCTTTTGGATTTGAGGAACAATTGACAGTAAGGATTCTGTTTAGAGAGTCATGAGCCATGAGGAGGGAGAGGCCTTTGTTTGAACCTACAACGTTGGAGGCTAACGCGGGAGCAGGGAAGACCTGAAGGGCAGAGCCAGCACGCTGAGTAGGCCAGAGCATAGCATGAAACCACACTTCTGTTCCACTGACTTCCAAGAGATCAAGCCTCTCCTAGCAGTTTAGGGCTTCAGGTTCTCTATCTGAAATAGTCCAGGAGCAATCAGCTTCTGAAGTTTGAGTCTCTGATCCAATCTGATTATTTGGTTTGGTGAAATATGGTCTCAACAAGCTTGCAAGCAAAACATTCCCCAGAATGATTTGGTGACAATTTAAACAACTTCCCCCCCTCACCCCTTTCTATCCAAGGAACCAAGGCATTCTGTTGCTCAGGAGATGTACAACTAGAACTATGGGCTTAGCATCACCTCTTTGTCTTAACACTTAGAACACAGGGAAATGTTCAAAGGACTCAGCACATCATTCTTCAGTTTGACGGAACATGCCTGACAGAGTCCAGTAAATCACCGAAGGGGGTATGAAATGGCATAGTCTCTTTTGAAAACAGTGTGCGGTTTCTTAAACAGTTAAATATATACCTCCCCTGTGACCCAGCAGTTTCACTCTTAGAGAAGTAAAATTACATGTTCATAATAAGGGTTATACGGGAATATTGATAGCAGTGGTACTCCGAGTAGCCATCAATAGCAGAATTGATCACTGTATTATTATATAATCATGTACTGAAATAGTGATCAGCAATTCAAAAAAAATCATTGATTAAGTCAGCCAATAGCCAAGTCCTATTGATTCTACTTCCAAAATGTATCTGCGTTCCTCTCCCCACTGCTGCCATGCTCGTCTGTGCTCCCATAATCATCCTCCCTCTGACCGTGCAACAGTCTTCACCTGGTCTGTCCCTTTCCTCTCTTTCCTCCTTAAATCCTTTCCCTACACAGAGCCCGAGCGATCTCCCCAAAACCTGGATCTGATCTTTACACCCATTTGGGGCAAAATCTAAACTCCCAGTAGCCCACAAAGCCCTACCAAGCTCCCTTCCTGCTGTGCCCCTAATGGTTGTCCCCTCCATCACTTAGCTGCAGGCAGTCCCCTGCCTGGCCACTTTGCTGCCAGTATACCACACTGACTCGGGCACCGGGGTTTGGCCGAGGTTGTCCTGGCCACAGCACATCACTCTCACTCCCTGTCTTCTCCTGGTCAACATACTCCTGTCTCCTCCAGAAAAGTCAAGGGAGGTCAGCTCTGGTCCCGTCTTAGATGAGGACTCCATTGGCATTCTGTGCTTTCCCTTCAAGGCACTCTCAACGATGATCATGAAATGGCATTTTGAAGGGTTATTTGCTCATTTAGAGGTATTATTATTTTCCTACTGCTACTGTGACAAATCACCACAATTGCAGTGGCTTAAAATGACACAAATTTCTTACGTTATAGTTCTGGAGATTGCAAATCTGAGTTGGGTATCACCGGCCCCAAATCAAGCAGAGCCAGGCTTCCGCTGGGGGCTTTATGGAAGAATCTCCTTTCTTGCCTTTTCCAGCTGCTGAAGGTCACCTGCATTTCTTGGCTTGTGACGCCTTCTTCGATCCATATAGCTAGTGGTATAGCATTTTCTCTCCACTTGTGCCTCTGGTCAGTTATCACAACTCTCTGACTCTGGTCCTCCTGCCTCCCCGTTATAAGGACACTTGAGACTACATGGGCTCATCTAGATTATCCAGACTAATCTTTCTATCTCAAGAACCTTAATTTAGTCACATTTGCAAAGTCCCTTTTGCTCTGTAAGATGACAAATTTACAAATTCCAGGAGTTAGGAGGTGGCCATCTTTGGAGGTGGGGGTATTTTCCAGCCTATCACATTTGTCTTTTCCCCACATTTTAAGCTCCACTGAAAGTAAGAACCATGTCTGTCTTGCCCACTACTGAACTCTGACTGCCTCGCTGGAATCTTGCACATTTCAGGTGCAAAACAATTCATTTATTGTGTAAAGTAAACACATTGAGGCCACTTGCATGCAAACAGCTCAGATTTTATAATACTTATCTGTCTGCTCCATTTTCAAATTTAAGACAGGAGCATCTTTTATTGCTCTGTAGCCACCAAAGAAAGAGGGCCTATTGTACCTGGACCTCCTAATCCCAAGCCAAAATGGTTCTAAAAAGCCACCTGAACCTTAAGTCCATTACTCACTTTTTTTGTTCATACAGTTTTCCTGCATTTAATTCTCTTTGCCTAATCATCAACCAAACTCCCTTGGACACCTCCCACTTTAAAAGTGTTCTCACCTGCTCATGAAGGCCACAGTTCACAGAATGGGCATGTATCCTCTAGACCAACAGGCTTCTCAGAGATTTATGCTCCTGCAGTATTTCTCCAACCCAGATTTCTTCAAACTTTATTTCCAGCCTCTATATACCATTTCATTGGTTAATTTCACAAATGGAAAATCTGATACCAGTATTCTGAGAGCCAAATGATAGCATAAAAAAACTTAGAATAAATGCAGCTCAATTATATTAGTATTGTTTTAGTCTTGGTCTTTTAAAAGTGTATATATATATATATATATATATATATATATATATATATAAAGAGAGAGAGAGAAGGAAAAGAGACAGAGGGAATCTCAAGCAGAGCCTGATGTGGGGCTCTATCCCAGTCGGGTGGAGTGGAGGGGGTGCTTGATCCTGATGGGTGCTTGATCCCACAACCCTGAGATCATGAACTGAGCTGAAATCAAGGGTCAGATACTTAACTGATTGAGCCACCCAGGTGCCCCCAGCCTTTGTCATTTTGAGAATCTCCCAGGTCAGGAGATTGAATAAAGAGATGGAAGGGTGTGTGTGTGTGCTTTAAGTGGGGACACACAATAAATGCACATTAAACCCATTTCAAAATAGAAACCTTCTTAGATAAAGTAAAATAAGTGAATTCCTCTAATCAACTAAAATAAATATAAAGAAAGTTAAGTCAGCCAAACCAGTTCCTTGATATGTGGTCAATAAAGGAAAAAATGGTTACCTGAATTTTTAATTTTTACCATCTTTTTAAACCTATGTAGACACAGTCTGAATGTGAAAACATTAGACATCTGAAAAATGAAATAATTCACCAAAGAGATTTAGGACACTGCAAACTTAATTCTGCTCATGAACATCTTCTTGTCTTACCTAGTGTGTTTTGAAATCTTGTCTTGGCTTGTTTTGCAAGGACCTTAGGAAGGTCCCCTCCCCCACCCCCAATACAACAAGCAATTTAATCTAGTTAAGTCCATTGTCTCCACCTAGCCTTGCCTGGATTTACAGCACGATGCCTGGACAGATGAGGCTGTGGAGCATTATTCATTTCTCACAGAGAGGCCAAGTGAGTGGGGATTAGACTCAACAATGAGCTCTGCTATTTGCTATTTAGCCAGGAGCAAGGTTCTCATCCAACACAATGCTTGTGCACGGTCAGCTCACTGCTTGTCTGTGCAGATCCCCACATGCAGAGAGGACTTTTACAACCCAAAGTGACAACCATGTGTCCTGAGGCTCTGTTCCCACCAGGATAGGAAGGCCACAGCTCAGCTCTCTGCATTTTATCGCCACCACTGCTGAGAGCAATGCAATGGTCTGGGCAAAGGACTTGCATTTGCTTGGTTTTTATAGAGACAACTTATGCTGGTTATTAAAGAATGTTCATCAATAAAGAAGCAATTGACTTAACCTCACGTGGACACAAAGGTATCAACACATTATGACAAGAACTTCACTGGGTTAATACTAGAAAATTCCTTCAAGCAAAGGGAAATCACAAGCTGAAGAGAGAGAAGGTCAAGAGTCATATACAACCAGTCTTCTATTTAGGGATATTTAGGCTCATGTTTCTGAATATAAGTACGAAGTTTGAAGAATAGACTTAAATTTTACAAGGGGAAGGAGGATTTTCCATTTGGGGGTGCCACAAATATTATAGCATTTCTGATTTCCGGTCTTGTAAAGCCATTGCCTCTCTTCAGTCCTTGTATAGTTTGGGTCTCCTCTAGGGGTGAAAAACTCCTTTTGATTCACAGGAAGCCATTATTTGCTACAAATACAGAAAACTTTGCCTAAAAACTCATTTTGAGTCAAATATTAACTGTAGCAACAGATGCTGACAGAAAGTAACAGGCACTTGGAATTTAGTCCTTCATTCACCAATAGGTAAATGATGATTGCCACTGTGTGAGGAAGCCACGATATGGGTAGTTCACTTCCCTAGCAACCTCACTCAGGACTAGGGCAAAAAGCAAGCCTTCTATTCAATACCTGTAATACTTTCCTAACACTGCTGTGACAAATACCACAAACTTAGTGGGTTGAAACAACACAAATGAATCACATTATAGTTCTGAAGTTCAGAAGTTCAAAAATGGGTTCACTGGACTAAAATTAAGGTTTCCGTAGAATTCTGTTCTTCCTGGAGACTCTAGGGGAATATTTGTTTTCTTACCTTTTCCAATTTATAGAAGTTGCCTTCAAGCCTTGACTCATGGCCATTTCCAGCAATATCATTACTCTGATTCCTGCTTCCCTTGTCAGATTTCCTTCTCTGACTCTCCTGCCTTCTGCTTTCTTTTATAAGGGCCCTGCTGATTACACTGGGCCCACCCAAATAACCCAGGATCATTCTCTATCTCAAGATCCTTGACCTAATCACATTTGCAAAGTCCCATTTTGCTATATAAGGTATTATCTTCACAGTTGCAATGATTAAGACTTGGAATCTCTGGAGGCCATTATTATGCCTAACACAATAAGGAGTTTTTGGCCATTTTTATATTCTTGACTCATCTCAACCAACCACCTGACCTTTCTTTTACCCCCAAAGTCTTATTTGTAACTTCTTTATACTTCTTTACAAGATTGCGGGCTTCTTGGAAGAACAGGTACTATATTTTACTTTATTGCACAGTGCCTTAGCACAGTGTCTTGTATAAAATTTGTGCTCAGAAAATTTTGTGATTTTTTTAAAAAGGAAAATGTAATTGCTATAGAGAACTAGATATTAAAGTTCAATGTGGAGGAGGCACTGGTGAGAGTGAAAATATAATTTCACTTCAAAGATGGCAGAAGGCCTTGGATTTTAGGGTAATTCAATGTGGGAAAGGACAGTCTTTTTAACAAGTGCGCTGAAACAACTGGATAGCCATGGGGGGGGTGTAATCCTTGAACTTTACCTTATTTCATACATAAAAATTAACTTTAAGACTATAACATTTTTAAAGAAAACATAGGAGAAAATCTTCATAACCTTTGGATAGGAAAAATTTTGTCTTAGATTATTAAAAAAACCTGAACTAATGATGAAAGAAAAAAGTTGATAACATGGACTTATTAAAAATTGAAAACTGCTCATCAAAAGATCTCAAAATTAGACTTAGATGGATTTTTCCTCCAGCCATGTCTAAATAACAGGGACTAGATTTACCTTCCTTCCTGAAACAACTGAAAAACTAGACAAAATATATGGTGCAATGGTTATTAAAACTTTGGACATCAAGCAACAAAAGACCCTGGGAAATAGGAAACAAACGCAGTGCACCCTACACTTGTCCTAGTCTGCTGCATGGAGAGAGTTTCTGGCGGAGGTGCAGTGAGTGGGGTGCCAAGGAGAGGACAGTAGCCTCCTGGAGTTGGGGGGAGAAGGGCATCTGTGCGGTTAGAGCTTGAAGGGCAGAGAATCAGAGATCTATAGAGAGTTCTGCTGGAGACTTCAGCTGTGCTGATCAGCACATGTTTATTAGGATATGGCCCAGGTCCAGAGAAACAACTCTGAAAATATTAGAGACCAGGAACTCACACAAAGTCAAGGATAGTTCCAGTTTCTACCAGACAGAGTAGAAAATCTCATAATTCAGGAGGCATTGAGTAGAGTCCTCAAGTCCTACAAAGGTTTAGCTTTGATATTGAGACAAAGGTAACGCTTGAATAAAGGCTGCTCTAGTTTCACATAACAAAGCCTACAAGCAGAGTCAAAAAAGGTTGACATGTTTGTAAGCAACTCAACTGCATCCCAGAAGCTCAAAAATATTTATAGGAAAACAAAAATACACAGCATCCAAAAGGTTAAAAATGTATAATGTCGACATCCATTCAGAAATGGGGGCACCTGGGTGGCTCAGTGGGTTAAGCCTCTGCCTTTGGCTAGGGTCATGGTCTCAGGGTCCTGGGATTGAGCCCCACCTCGGGCTCTCTGCTCAGCGGGGAGCCTGCTTCCTCCTCTCTCTCTTCCTGCCCCTCTGCCTACTTGTGATCTCTCTCTGTCAAATAAATAAATAAAATCTTAAAAAAAAAAAAAAAGAACTGAATAGAATTAACATTCTCAATTAGCATTTTGAAGCAGGAAAGTATGACCTATAATGAGGACAAAATCAATCAATGAAAACTGATCTAAGAATTATACAGATGTTAGAATTAGTAGAGAAGACATTAAAAGAGTTATTATGAGGGTATTCTATAAGTTCAAAAGACTAGAGGAAAGATTACATGAAGACTAGAGACATAGAAGAGATTAAAAAGGTCCAAACTGAGCTTCTAAAGATAAAAACTACAATATTTGAAATAAAAAATACAGCAGATTAAACATCGGAGGGGAAAAAAAAAGCCAATTAGGGAGCTTGAAGACAATAACAATGGAAGCTCTCTAAAATGAAAACTGCAAAGAATTAAAAAATATATTGAAAACTAAAATGAGTAGAGCATCAGGGAGACAACTTTAACATCAAATACACATGTAACTGGAGTCCCCAATGCAAGGGAGGGATTTCTTCCAGTTCTGATTCATTTTGAATAAAGCTGCTATGAATACACATATATTATGTGAACATAATTTTTCTGCTTTCTAGGGTACACACTCAGAAGAGAAATTACTGGGTCCTCGGGATCATATCTTCAACTTCTGAAAGAAAGTGTCAAATTTTCAAAGTGGTCTTTCTGTTTTACATTCTAGCGGTTGCACCAGCAATGTATTTAAATTCCAGCTTCTTCACACTCTCACCAATGTTTCATGTTATCACTCTTCTTAATTCTAGCCATCTTAGTGGTTGTGTAGTGGTATCTCACTGTGGTTTTAATATGTATTTCCCGGATGACTAATACCGTTGAGCATCTTTTCATAGGCTTCTTGGCCATACATAGATATTTCTTTATGAAATAACTGTTAAAATGTTTGCTTATTGTTTTCTTAGGGTTATTTCTCTACCTATTATTGTGTCAGTAACAATTACTTTGTATTTTCTATATTTTTGTATACATGAAATTGTATTTTGTATACATGACATCATCTTTTTTTTCTGGCTTCTTTCCCTAGTATAATTATTTTCATATGTAGCCCTACAGTTTGTGTAACTCTTCTCCTTTTATTGCTCAGTAATAGTCCATTGTATAAACACAGCACAATTTATGTACTTATTCACATGATGATGAATATTTGAGTAGTTTGTAGGTTTTTGTCATTAAAAAAAAAATCTTCTATGAATATTTGTATACCAGTCTTGCATATACATATAGTTTCATTTCTTTTTTTTGTCTAAAATCAAGAAATTTAGCATCCACCTTAAGATGTAGAAAAGAAGAGCAAATGAAATAGGTAATAAGCAAACAGAAAGAAATAATAAAGATCAGGGTAAAGTTCAAGGAAATAGAAAAACAGCAGATGGATGAAATGGATGAAAATTAATGAAACAAATGGATGAAAATTAATGAAAACAAATTGCATTTTTTTGAGAAAATAATTAAAATAGATACATTTCCAGCAGACTGACCAAGGAAAGGAAAGACCAAAAGACACTATTCTATAAGTAAGTAGATACAGATAGATACAGATATATGTATACATATACACACTATTATATGTATATACACTATTTTATACACACACACACAAATCTGACATATAATTTCATCAAAATGAAGAATGTTTGCTCTTCAAAAAGCAGGCTAAGAGAATGAAAAGAGAAGACTCAGACTAGGGAGAAATATTTACAAACTATATATCAGATAAAAGACTTTATCCATAACATACGAAGAACTCTTAAAACTTGATGAAGATAATAAATTAAAACAAAGAAGAAAAACACAGGAAAAAAATTTGAACAGTTTCTTCACCAAAGAAAGTGTATGGTTGGCAAATAAGAACATAAAAAGATGCTGAATATTGTTACTCATGAGAAAGATGCAGATCGATAACATAAAAAGATCTAATGACATGCTTATTAGACTACCCAAAGTTAAAAAGATTTAGAGGGATGGTGAGTTTGTGGAGGAACAGTCACTCTCATACACTGTTGGCAGGAATGTCAAATGGTACAACCACTTTGGAAAACAGTTTAGCACTTTATCAAAAAGCTAAGCATACATCTGCTAAATGACCCAAGAACCACCTTACTCCTGCTTTTTTTTTTTTTTTTTTTTTTTTTTTTTTTTTTACCAAACACAACTTAAAAGCTATAGATTTGAATAACCTAACCAGTGAAGGGAGCTTTAGTTTGGGGTTTTAAGTTTGAGGTAAGTTTGGTTTCCTTTACAAGAAAGTGTTATTCAGATGTCTAATGCAGAAAAAAAATGTTGTCATCACTGTGTACATCTGTGTGAGTTTTCCTGGTGCTGACTAGACAGCCATTCCTCTAAGTTTGGAATATCGTTTCATGTATTTCTTAAGTCAAAACTTTAAAAAATATATATTTATTTATTCATCCATCCATCTATCTATCTATCTATTTTATTTATAGCTCAAGCAAGGGAAGGGGCAGAGGAACAAGTAGAGAGAGAATCCCAAGCAGGCTCCACACCCAATGCAGAGCCCAACACGGGGCTCCACGTCACGGCAAGTCATGACCTGAGCTAAAATCAAGAGGAAGATGTTCAACTGAGTGAGCCCCCAAACACCCCAAGTCACAATGTGTTTTGAAGAGCATCCTTCATTCATTCAACATTTACTAAACATCTATTCTTATTAGTACATTTTTTACTTCCTTGCTTATATAAAGACCTACAATAAAACTATAAACAAAATAGTGCTTATTAACTTGATCACTTTTAAACTCTCTTTTAGAGTGTCATCATTTTGCATATTTATAAAGTATGAATTCCTGATCATCTAAAATCCCTTCGTGGCTCAACTACATTGGAAGTATTTTTTTCCTCTGGCCTGGCTCAGTTCTTCCATTATGACCACTAGTTTGAATTTCTAATTAAAACCATGTTTTTTCCCAATTCCATGCGTTTTCACTTTGGAGACTTCAAGACAAAATTTCAGCCATCAGGCATCAGATACTTCAAGCCTGGAAGCAAATTTCATGCTTGTCTCTTTACTGTATGTAGTCTCCTGTCCGGACCTGTGCAGCAGCTGGGTGTCCAGATCAACGGATGTGATATGAGAAACACACTGGGTCAGTCCTTCATCATGAGATCAGGCAAATTCAGTTTTCTCTCCAGTAAAAACAGAGCAACTTGTTTTCAAATCTTGCAGCTTCCAGCAAGCCCTGGTGTTCACTTTTGGTCTGTGAAGCCATTCAGCCTCACACTCTCCTGCTGGTGTGATAGTCTGTCTCCAGCTCAACAGCACAAAGACCAAAGGAAAAAGAGACTCAGTAGCTGCTTTCTTGACATTGAGGAGATATACATGATTTCACAATAAGAGAAGATATCTGATCTCCGTTCCCCCCTTTGTTGCCTCTCTCCAAGTTTTATAGCATTTCAATATCTGTAAATAAATTAAAAAAAAAAAGTGTACATGCATTTTCAAAATGTGCTGCATAATACAACTTCATCCATTTAGGAAGTGGATGGCTGCCCTCCGAGGTACAGCCTGACAGCCTAAAACCCAGGAATCAATCATCTGGATACAGTGGTGCCATGCGACTGCTCCTAGTGTGTATCGCGGCACCCAGGAACCACTTATTTGAGCTATGCCACCGTAACTCTGATAGATTAAAGCACCACATCCAAGAAACAATTGTGTGCTGTGGGGGGAATGCTCTCATAGATCTGCCGGGTGATAGCCCAGAATCCAGCAGGCACCCGGGCAGGTCTCTGCTGAATCAGAGCTTCCAGAAACCCGGGAAGCAGCAGGATGACAGTTCTGTTCTTCAACAGCCCATTATGAACTAATTAGCATACATGAATTGCAGATTCGAAGCATTAAAGTGATGTACAAATCATTAATTTTTTGTCAAATCCATGTCATCCTTGTGTATGCTTCCCTATTTTAATGTTGCATGACAGTGAAAAGAGGTACAATCCTCTGTATATAAAGAGGAGAGATTTGGTGTAGCTGATATAATGAGATCTATTTAAACACTATGTATTTTTCAGCTTTGAATATATCTTGGTTGGGGGAAAAAAAAAAAACGCTACACTTGTCCTATTAGGGTTAATTGTGAAAGGATGTTAATGTATTCAGAACCCCAGGGGTAGTTCAACATGTTGTCTGAATGAAACAGGGGATGTAAGACCAACTTCACATTTGAGCTTTCTTTTTTAAAAGTCCTCTTTTTGATGAATAAAAAGAGCCATAAAATCTTTCTCACTGACTGTGGAAGGTATAATAACTATTTAGAATGAAAGCTGAGCCTTTCGGTATGTGAGAGCTCCAAAGCAGCAGACCTGTTCTTGTTAACCTGGTGCCGAACTTAACTTATAAAGATGTATAATGTAACGCAGTGGTAAAGGGAAAACAACAGCAAAGCCGGTTTTCATACGAGAAAAGGCTTCTAAACATTAATTTGTGGTTTTCTGTATTGTTTCTGTGCATTTAATTACTAAGGATATTTGCACTTAAACAAATGCTTGGTGTTTCATTTGAATTTCTTCTTTCTTATTACAGTGGAGTCACAATGCTTAATTTGTTAGTACCGCAATTGTTGCCATGGTAACAGACTCTAATGTTATATATAAATATGTATGTGGCATATATATGCGTGTATTATAAATATGTACTATAGATGATTATGACTTTATTCCAAGAGCCCATCTCAGAAGACTTAGCTCTCAAGATAAACTCTAATCGTGAATGTAGATATGCTTTGTGAACCTATTGATATGGTCACAAACTCAGGTCCCCATCTTCACATGGGGAAAAAAGGAAGTTCTGAGAAGAGGGAGAGGTTCACATGCTGTCTTCTTTTTTTCCCAACAGCAGAGTCATCCAGGCCAGGGTCATATACTCTATGGACTTATTCTTTCTCCCCATTCCTTTTTCCATGCACTTCTTTTAACCACACTAAATCTGGATAAAGTGAAAACCAAGGCCAAATTCTAGGGGCAGATGTTTTTCTAAAGAACATTATAACAGGAAGATTAGGGATACATTGAGAATGGAGAAAGAAAGGATAAGGTGATTTGTTCCATTTGTATTCGTGAGAGAGGGGAATTCATATTAAAGACAGCTGTACATGTATATATACCATCTGAATTAGGCATTTCACACACCTCTCAGTAAATATTTAAAGTAGATAGTAGTATCTTCATTGTAGAGATAAGAAAGCTGAAGATCACAGAGAGTGAGTAAAATTGTCATGAAGGTTAGATTTGCCAAAGACTCTGTTCTTTGTACAGTGTCACTTTATTACTCTGAGACCTTCTTTAGTGCAAAGAAAGAAGGCATAAACCCACTTCTTTCAGTCTAATTAGCATCACACCTGGTTCCCTGTGCCCTCAGACCTCGGGCATTGACAATGATATGCCCTACCTTGAGATAACTTTGGTAGTCAACCAAAAATAAACCTGATTGAAGGGGAGAATAAGATGGTCATCTCTATCAGTAGATGTTATTTTCAACTTCATGTAATCACAACAACACTATGCCACAACAGCAGCTTAAGTAGTTTATTTTTCATAAATTGTCACAAATCCAGAAATAGGCAAGCTGAGGTTGGTATGGAGGTTCTAGGAAGTTATCAGGGACTCAGTTAAGCAGTTGTTTCCCTCTCCATTGTGTTATCCTTAGTGTGAGTCTATAATCTTCATGCTCATAAGATGGCTGCTGCCCACTCAACATCACAACTGTATCCCAGGCCAGAAAACAAGGAATGAATAAAGGGTAAATAACGAGTGAGCTGAGCTTGTCACTTTCTCCCTCCCTCACTTCCACTCTTCCTCTATCCCTTCTTCTGTCCCTCTCTCTCTCTCTCTCTTTTTATAGGGAAAAATCACAATCTCAACATTGGATTCCACATGTTGTGTTTTGACTCCTCCCGTTTCCTTGGTATTAACCAATGAAGTGTCAAATAACTTCTGGGAACTGTGCAAAACATGGAATGCTTCAGAGATATGAATGTCATCCTTATGCAAGAACATGCTAATCTCTATATCATTTCAATTTTAGTTTATGTGCTGCTAAAGCAAGCACAAGCTTCACTTCTTAAAATCTGCCTGACTCTAAAGTCCGTTAAGTTTTTAAGGCTTGGCTTCCTCATCTGATAAGTGAGGATGATAAAACTTCTTCAGAGGGATTCTGTGAGAGGGAAATGAGTCCATACACATAAAAAACACATAGTAGAATATCTGACCCATGGCAAGTATTTGACCAATGTTAACTAATATTACTATTGTTATGAATCAAGTTCTGGATTCAAATTAGGTAGTTGCCATTTTCTCAGGCAAGTTGCTAAAATCTGTGATGCTCAGTTTGATACTTTGGAAAATGGTTAATGGGTCACATTAGAGATGGGGAGTATGTAAATTACCCATTAAATTAAAATGACTGCTAAATAGTAGGAATGGTAAGCACTACTGATTCTCTGTCAATATCCATTCCCCTTTTTCCTTCCTGTCAAAATTTCTTTTTGTTCAGGATGGTGAACAAAATTATTCCCTTTCCCAACTCCCTTGCAGCAACAGGATGACAAATTTGGGCCTATGTAATATAAATGAATTTCCCTGGAAAGAGCTTTCTTTCTTGAATAAAAACATTATATTTTGAAAGGCCTGTGTTCTCTCTCCTTCCCCATTGTATGCTTGGAGGTGCTGAAGCCATATTGAAAATGTGGGGACCAGGTCCACAAACTAATGATGACAGGCAGATAGACTTTGGGTCATTGATAGCTTCATTGATGCCTTGCACAACTTTAGATTGCCCAACTCGAGGTGGACTACACCTAGGAAAAAAAACTTAGTGGTTTAAGCCAATATTTCTTGAGCTTTATTTCATGTGCAGCCAAGCAATCCATGGAGACATAAGTTTTTGCCACATGGAAATTATATTAATAAGCATGACTACCATCATCATCATCATCATCATTATCTCTATTTATGACATGGCCTGAGGATGTCCAATCTATGTTCTATTTTTTTTTTTTTTTTTAAAGAGTGGGGAGAGAGGGTACAGAGGTGTAGAGGGAGAGGGGAAGAGGGAATCTTAAGCAGGGTCCACGCCCAGTGCTCACCTGACCTGGGCCTCAATCTCATGACTCTGAGATCATGATTTGAGCTGAAATCAAAAGTTGGATACTTAACAACTGAGCCATCCAATCACCACCTGCCCACAGTGTCTTCTATTCTTATGAGTAAATAACAAAAGTTTTGATGATGGCCCTATGGAAAAAACAGTCTACAGGAAGTATTGATCAAAACTCCAGAGAAATGAAGACCCTGGAGGGAACTGGAGATATCTTAACTGCTTCTGGGACTTGGGGCAAGGACCAAGCAACTGTCAGATCAAACCATAGAGGTCCGAAGGAACTGCTAGCCCAGAGGAGCCCTATGCATGCATTGAATCCCACTGAAGCCCTCTGAGTCTATAGCCTGGAGATCTATGAGTTTATCACCTCTTAATTGCCTACAGAGTGACATTACAAATATCTGGGACAGGGTTAAAGAGAAATCAATGTTGAGTGAAGGGCAATATTGCAAAAGTTACTTTGTGGATAATGGGAACCACCAAAAATTAGAGAAGAATCTGGCACACAACCTTTTTACCAGTTAATATTGAAAGTAAATCTCTGACCAAATCTAGCCACACGTAAGGATGCATATTAAACATTCATTAAGAAGTAGACACAAAATAGCTTATCTAACATAGAAGTCTATGGTCTGATATAGTAGATAATCAGGCCAGCAGTGGATTGAGGGTTGAGTCAGCGCCTCGACACAGGATAAGCTAGGAAACAATATCCCTAATGGTACAGACCACCAGGTTTTCTAGGTTCTTACTGTGTTTACAGGCAAGGAAAGTCTCTACAATATTTTTTTGCAATCCATGTATCTTTAATATCTCCATTTCTACCAGTTTCATCCATTTCTAACATCCCTAATGCTAATTGACACACGTTAATTTTACCAATGGGAAGCCATTTCTAAAAAATTATGCTAATTAAGGATATTCTGGTAGTGTTTTTAGAAGACTAAGATAGCTTAATTTTTGCTAGAATGCACCTCTGGAGGCCAGTTAGATTAGTTGATTAGAAGATTAGCTGTTGACACCTAGGGAGTGAATTGTTAGTTAGGGCAAATGACCACCCTTATGTATAGCTTAATCTAACTGACATACACATATACTTCCTATAAAATGTAGTGGGTAGTGTAGTACACTCTATTAAGTAGCCCATGCAATTAATAAAGGGCAAAATAAGAACTAGATTGCACTCTTCAACTCCCAAATTTGAAAGTTTTACCACTATAATATCCCGACTTGGCAATAATCCTACAACTAGTCCAGACTTGCTGCCCAAGAGGTAACCTTCTCTAAATCATCCTATTAGTATCAAAAGTGTTCCCACTTGAAATAACAAATTTAGCTGCTGATAAGAATCTGGGAGCATCATGCAAATGGATACAACAGGATTAAAAAACAGCATTAAATTATGAAAGTTTGGATTTACAAGAGTCAAATGTAAATAACAAATAGTCATTTATCAGAAAATTAATAGAAAACATAATAAATGTTGAATGAGAAGTTCAAAGCAAACCTTGTTTGCTATCATCTCTCCTATATTTTGACCCTGTCATGTCATGCCATGTTTGCAAGACCTGCTCCGATTTTAGAACTATTTATGTTCATCTCTTTGATAATTTCTTTGGTTAGCAGTCAGTATCCATTCCATGACTTCTAATCTGGTTTTATGCAGGATAATTGTTTATGGAAAAGCAATGATAGGGTTCCCATATGTGATCCTTGGTTTATACTCCCAAAGAAGCTAAGACAGATTCTGCTATGGAAATTCAGTAGTCAACTGCAGAAATAAAGAGGGTCAACAGCTACCATTTTCCTGCTTCTCCAAAGGCTTGGCTCACTGCTCCACTCAACATGGAGGAGAAGCCTTCTGCTTCCTACACTTGCTTTATGGCTTTATGTAAATGTGTTCAGTGCACTTTGGCTGCTCTTCTGAAGGAAAATTGTTCTCAACTGCTCTTTTGTTTCTTTTGTTTGTTCAGTCATTGTAGAGGTGAAGGCTAGAGATTGCCAATACAACAGATCGAGAAGATCTCATTTTATGGGAGAGTGTGTTTCAGTAAGAATGAACACTGACAGAAGCCAAAACTATGATGAAATTGTTAGACATCTTGAGGGAGTGATGAGGGATGGGTAAAACTAATTTCCACCTAGAGATGCTGGTACTTTTTCCCTCTAAAACAATGGTATATTGATAATACACTTCATCTGTGAAACAAGGGTATTTTTTTAACCTCCTTCATAGAAATGACAACATAAAAGCTCTTATAAAAGGCTGCGTTTGACCTAAGTGTTAAGTCCGTTCTTAATGATAATCTACTGAAGTCTTTATTGCTTGGTCTTCTGGGAATTAAAAACCACTGGGCTTTCCCTGAAACGCTCCACTAGGAAAAACATGTGGTTCCTATATTCTGTTCAATTACACTTCCTGGAAGGGAGGAGGCTGGGAAATAGAGTACAAAGTTCATAAACAACCACCACCACAACGAAACAACTAATAGGTAAATGGGTTAAACGGTTAAGTGGTGATTCATCTGAGTATCAGCCCTTCCTCTGTTAAACCTGGTATCAAAGGATGAATGCCATGATAAGGAGTTCAAAAGCACCCTCAGCTTGAAACAGCTTTGGAAAAACCAAGCTGGTTTAACTGATATAATTATTGTGGATTCATTGAAGTCTGAACAGCAAAGTATTTAAAGCACTGTCAGGAAACATTAAATCTCCCTTCTGAGACTAGGATTGAAAAAGATAGGACAGCTCATTTTTTACATTAAAGCAGGATTGGACCTGATTAGTATTTGAAATATTTCTTTCCCAATTTTGGGCAGCATTAGATTTTGGCTAGTGAAATATAAATGAACATCAATTGTACATGACAGCTGCTGATCCAAACCACTTAAAATTCCCCGGATGTCCTTTTCTCTCTTAGACTGGCTGCCAGAGTCTCATCATCAAAGCCAGAGGTGGAGCCCCGCCTCGGCTGTAAAGGGTTAGAAAGATAGCTGTTTGTTTCGTGTGGACATGAATCACTAGCGGGGCCATTACAACATTTTAAGGTAGGTCACACTACTCCAAGTCACTCAGCATTATGCTCAGAGACCAGGGAGCTCAGAGACTTGTTGCTTTTTGTTTCCGTGGACATCAAATCCAATGCATCACCACCTCCTCCTGCTACTGGTTGTGACCCGAGAGTTTAAGAGAAGCATGCAAGCACCGAGTGTTAAAGCCACAGTAATAAAGATTTTACCTCGTAAATATTTTTGCTCGTGATTTGGAGACTGGGGGGAAGATAAAGATATTAACTTTCCTTCAGTTGTCCTTGGAGGGAAATTTAATCATGGTTAGTCCTTGGCCATCATAATGGGTTCATTGAAGCAACTTTCCAGGCCAAAATAAATAGTTCATTATACACAAACTAATTCAAGAGATAAGGTAGATTTGGCTCCTTGGAATCAAGGTCCTTATCTTTCCATTAGTCTAGTTTAAAAATATGGTAACCAGGTTCACCTAAGACTCCAAGCTCTCTCCAACTCCCTCCTCCCCCCAATCCGACTTGATTTCAAGATCTTATCTGAAAGATCTATTAGAACAAAGAGCCCACTAATTAAGCAGCTAACCCCAAGACTATGCTGTTAGCCTGGGGGGACTTGTTTTATTCCATTAATTTGAGAGCTGCTACTTTATCTCCAGTGGTAATTGGTGCATTCAGTCTATCTCTACCCACTTCTATGGGAGGAAATACCACAATTTTCTCTAATTTGAACTCAATTTTATGCCAGAGTTTAGACCAGCTAGCCCCACATTTTTCTTTGTTAGTGATCTTGAAGAAGCACCCTTTACAGTGTTTTCAAAGACTGCTCATCTTTATCTATTACCCATGCAAATGTTCTGCGTTTAGCTAAGGCTGTACCTGGTGGAACCCAGATGTTTAGCAGATTTTGGATTGATTCTGCTCTCCACAGCCCAGTCTGCTCTTTGCTATATGAATTGAGCAGGAAAGGTCACAGTGAATCAATCCCAGCCTGGGTTTGCAAAAACGTGAATAGAAGGTAGTCAGTCATGGTAGCTCCCTTTTGTGAGAAGGTTATTAAAGTTCACTGGAAAACAATTTCCCCAATCTCACATTTATAATTGAATACTGCTGTTGTGAGGTTTCAATGAGATGAAGTATGTGAAAGTGCTTTGTAAACTCTGTAAAATAAAAAGTCTTGAGAGAAGAGCTGCCCAGCTATTCACTATGGTTTATACTGAAGAACAGGATTATGGGGCAGAGGACGGACGCACGTCACTGTCTCATTCATATGCTTCTCTAATGTTTGAATCTCTAATATCAAAAGCTACAAATATGTATAACTTGTAAAACTGGCAAACTCAGTAAGAACTTTTTTTTTTTTTTGGAGTGTTTTCCACAGGGAAGAATGGAAAAACAGTCTATACCTTGCCATTAAAATTCACCTTTCAAATACCTAAAACAGGAGTAATTATCAATTGTTTTTGAATATCACATATAGAGTCAAGAATAGGAAAAATGAGGCTAGCATTTTCTGAAATCATAACATACTCTGTAGGTATAATTTGAAGATTGCTTTTTAAGAATGTTGAAATGCCTTATTTTGCTATTTTTGTGGTAAAGCAACACAGCCATGAGTATTCCAGGGAAGGTATTTGTGAATGGAATATGAGGACATTATAGGTCACCAAGAAAATAGTCCTGCACAAGATTCAGTATAAATAAGATGGGGACCGATCTAGAAACTGAAACCTTATGCACAGGAAGGAGCCTAAGGGGATCCCTTTATGAAGGGGACAATACCCCACCTTTCGTGTCTTCTTCAAGTCCTCACTCTGCTGTTCTGTCTCCTTCAGTGGTCTCAACCTTGTCCCCAGATATCCAGGCCTCCTTCTGTAGATCTGAGTTCCGGCTCCAGCTCTGACATTTATTAGCTTTTTAAGGCCAGATCCATGCTTGAAGCTTATTAAACCTCCCATGGTGAAGGGAGGTCTGTGAGGATCAAATGAGATTGGAAACAAAAGCAACCCAGAGAGTCCATATCCACAAACAAAGGTAAGATGGAATTTTATTTATTTACTTTCCATACTACCTTGTCCTTGTCAACTTCTGTGCAACTGAAGTTCTGTTGCCTCAGGACTTTGTTTTCTGTAGCTAATCTGATTAAGTAAACTCTGCTCAAGTGTTAGGAAGTGCTAATGAGTTAACTTAGTACCCTTCTCAGGTAATATATTTACGTTTGGAAGGAACTAAAAGGAGCTTTTTCTGTTTATATATGGGAAGGGGAGGAGGTAGGAAATGTGTCTACCCTCAGTGCCTTCCCCCGCGTCAGACGCGCTGATGGGAGCTCCGTATTCATTGTTTTTAAAATCCACACAATGGCCTTATAAGGTGTGTATGAACGCAAGATTTCATAACAAACAGTGACTATGTCTAAGTGGATCAATTCATTAGGGAAAATTTAAGGTTATAATGCGATCACAGCGGGAACAGGCATCGTGATTTGGAACTTGAGTCTTAGGAAAAAAGCTGTTGCTTGAAGTTCAACTGCATTATTTAGTGCTTTGTTTATCTTAATAATGGGTAATCAGGATTCTAAGAATGTGTATGCAACTCAAGGCTAATGATCGTGCTGGAGGGGATAAGAAAAGGAAGATTTCTTCTACGTAAAAAATCCCAAAAGAAATAATACAGTGAACCTCCCCACATGGCAGATCCGATATAGATTCAGTGTTTATCAAGATTTCCCCTCATTTGTCTCATCTATCCCTTCCTTCCCATTCTGAAATGTATTAAAGCAAATCAATGACTTTGTGGTATTTCATCCCAACAAAACAATGATGAAACATGATAATTTTTCTTTGAAGATCTTTCCCTCATTGAACATGGCTGATTACTCTGAAATATAGTTCAAACCAGAGAGTTAGGCTCAATGCTTAAATTTTCCCCACTAATTGCCAATTATCATGGTTAAGTATTGTATACTGGTTACCTCCAGGAATGACAAAGGAGATTGTGTGTGTCTGTGTGTTTCTTTTTCATTTTGCTTTGATTGCTTTGGCCAACCCCCTTTATGGATGTAAGAGGTTTTTGTGTATTCAGTGTTGTAGAAGATGTTGTTACTGCCCTACTTATACCTACCTCAACATTCATCATTCCTGAAGATGGCAAGCACCTGCAACTCTCCACCTGAGACTTTTATCTCATCTTATGCACAGGACAGGTGGGAAATATCAGAGAATTGACATGCTAGGAGTATCTCTCAGTTAGTGGTAGAAGACAAGTCTGAGGTGTGTTCCACACTGTTTTCCAGGGGTGCCAGCAGAATTGAACCTCTCTGCTCTCCACGAGGACCTGCATATTCGCATATCTTATATTGTCTTTTATCTCTTTACAGTTTTGCTTCCCCACTCTGTGATTCCTCTCCCTTAAAATCATTCCTCATAAACCATATGCACTCAAATCTTTTCAGCTTCTCCTTCTGGGAGCCTGCAACCTAAGAAACTTGCTACCAAGCATAGCTATAAGGAGCAGACATTCAGAGTGAGATAGTAATGGATAAATGGTGTAAGCCCCATTATTGAAAAGTGGGGCAGTGATTGTCTCTAGCATGGCATATCATAGTTTTCATTAGATTCGGTTAATCATTAGATTTCACCTATAGAGGTTTCAGAGGGAGAATGTGTGGAAGGGGATGTATGGGCTTCTGCAATAGCTCCAATACTTAAAAGATATAGATCCTGGGAAAGTATGAAGATTGGGGAATTAGTTGGTTGTTGTTAACATCCACAGGAAAAAAGGAAATAAAGGAGGTTGTTAAATTCATGGGGAGCGTAGACAGCATAACCTCTCAACCTGTTGAATCACTGTGTGGTACACCTGAAACTAATGAAACATTGTGTGTCAACTACATTTCAACAGCAACAAAAATCTATCAGCTCAGGGCATGGTATGAAAACCAGAATGCCTCAGTGTGGTGTTTAGACACCTTCATCTCCTGTTTTCGGAAGGCTATACCAATAATCAAACCCAAAACATAAATGTAAGAGTGGTGGAACTTCACAGAGACTGAATGCACAGCCTCAGCATCTCTGACACTAAAATCAAGACTCTGAAACCTAGGATGAGGACTTGCCAGTGGATGTGCTTGTGCACTGTGTACCTCAGAATCCTCTGATTCTTGGACAGCAGGGGTAATCCTCTCACCTTGGCTAAAAGAAAAATTGTCCAGTCTTTTCTGAAGATTCTATAAAATCTTTACTAAGATGGATGACCTCAAGATGTATTTGTCTTCCTAAGATATCTGCTCCTTCCCAAATTCCTTCATTGGTTCTACATCTGTGTTGTTCAACTCAATAGCCACTGGCCACACACAACTACAAATCAGCTAAAAACAAAACAAAACAAAACAAAACAAAATGAATAATTCCTTTTCTTAGTCACACTAGCCATATTTCAGGTTCTTAATAACTACATGTGGCTAGTGGCTATCATGGAGAGTGTACAATATATATTTCTATCATCAGAGGAAGGTCTGTTGGACAGAACTAATCTAGATCAGGAATTGGTAAGCCTTCTTTTAAAGGGTGAGATAATAAATATTTTAGGCTTTTTAGGCCTATTTTTTCTTTCTATTAATCAACCCTGACACTGTAGCATGAAAGCAGCCATAGACAATATACAGATGAGTATGATTGCATTCCTTAACTTTACCACCATTTTACAAGAGTGTCCAGCCCATGGACCCTAGCTCATCAACCCCCATCTATAATAAAAACTAGGGTCAGGTCTTAGTGTGGTGCAAGTAGGAAGCACTGTCCATGCTATGGAAAGAAAAAGAATTGTTCACCAAAAGGCTTATGTACACTAATAAGTTTCAGGACAACATGTCTAGGAACGTAATTTGAGGTTGCTCAGAGGGGATGAATATAAGGTTTGATAGGGAAGAGTATATTGATATGAGTGCTGGCAAGACTTAACTTCCTGGAAAGGACTTCTGGAGTCCGGCCTAATATACTACAGGAAAGGCAACTTAACTCTCAAGCCTCCCATTTTCTGGAGGCCTCTAGTAAATGAAGTGAAGATGCCAGAACCATCTTGGCAGAGTATTAAGGAAAGGGTCAAACGAATCAGAGATGTGGCTATGTTTGAGTGGATTTATTATGAAATATAAAAAGAAAAAGACCCAGCTGTCTGTGTTTTTCAGAGGTCTCAGAAGTTATTCTTTAACTAAAGCAAAAAGGAATCTGATAACTAATCGTGGTTATCATTTGTGGGCCAGGGATGGAATGGATGGTTGTTACAGGCCAGGGATACTCAACATCGATGGGGATGATGAGCTTCTGGCATACAAGAGGCCAGGTGGCAGCATTTAACCATCAGAAGTAAGGTGAATGTATTTTCAATTATGGGTGTATGGATGGAATGACAATGACAACGAGGAGCCCATGACCCACAGGAATCTGTGAAGATATCTAATAGACCATAGTCTTCCTAGGGGCAAGGAAGTTGACCAGCTGATGATTGTGTTGCTTGACATATACAACATAAAAAAATCAATAGTGGGAGAGAAGAAAGCTGATGTCAAGCACTGTGTTGGAAAATCATAATTCCTTACACTGTTCTCAGACCCAGAGTTAATGGAAGGGGAGTCTATTTCCCTTGGAAGGAAATGTGCGGTGATGTCTGAAGAAGTATGGGCTGTAGCTATTTTCCCAATCCATCTCCAGGGGACATAGGGTCCTTTACTGGATAATCATACACTTACGGAAAATGGCTCTTTCAAGGGCTGTTTGGTGATGGATCATAGGTGATACTGGAATCAAAATGCCAAAAGATGTTATGGAAGCCATGTGATAAATGGAGTCCTGTCCCAGGTCCATCTTACAGTCAATACAATGGATCTGCAGATCATCCAACGATGATTTTCTTAGCTCTAAGTGCATCATTAGGATGGTTTTACCCAGAAGCTGACAGAACCTTCACCTTTGTTACTTGATTGTAGACTGTTATAATTGGGGAAGTTTGTGGAAACATGATAGGCAGAACAATGGCTATTCAAAGATGTCCATGTCCTACTCCTGAACCTATATGTTAGGTTACATGGAAAAGGGTGATTAAAGTTGTAGATGGAACTCAGGCTGCTAATCAGCTGAGCTGGAGAGATTATTCTGGATTATCTGGGAGGCCCAGTGTAATCACAAGAGTCCTTATAAATGGAAGAGGGAATGCAGAAGAGGAAGTCAGAGTCAAAGAGAGATTTGAAGATGCTATGATGATTTTTGAAGGTGGAAGAAGAGATTACAAGCAAGGAAAGCAGGAAGCTTCTAGAAAGAGGAAAAGTCAAGGTAACAAATTCTCCTCTAGATTTTTTTAGAATGAACATAGTTCTTCCAACACCTCAATTTTATCTCAGTGAGACTTATTTTGGACTTTGGACTTTCAGAACTGTATGATAATAAATTTGTGTTGTTTTAAGCACTAGATTTGTGGTAATTTGTTATAGCATCAATAGAAAACTAATATAGGAAGCTGTTAGGTCTGCACCACTATTCTCCACCCCTGCACGGAATTAAAATTAAAACAAGAGCACATCCTGGATGAATGGCAGACAAGTGTCACTCTCAAAGACAAACAGGGTGCTAAGGTAGTACACCCTATTCTCTTTTGATTCACTGTACAGTCCTTGAAAAATCAGTTGGATCATGGCAGAGAAGGGTGAACTACCATAAATTAAATAAGTGGAAACCCCAGTTGCAGCTGCTATGCTAAATGTGGCATCTTTATTAAAACAGATAAATATAGAGGATGCCTGGGTGGCTCAGTTGTTAAGTGTCTCCCTTTGGTTTGGGTCATGATCCTAGGGTCCTGAGATGGAGTCCCACATCCGGCTCCCTGCTTGGCAGGGAGTCTGCTTCTCCCTCTGTTCTTGCTCTCTCTCTCTCAAATAAATATAAAATCTTTAAAACAAACAAACAAACAAACAGGCAAAAAGATAAAGAGACCCCCTGGCACCTGATATGCAGTTCTTCATCAGGTGAATGTGTTCTTTTCAATCCCCATCAGGAAAGAGGATCAAAAGAAGTTCAAATTCACCTGGCAATAACAGTTATGTTATATAAATACATAAATACAGTTATGTTCTAGGATTATAATACCTTTCAAGTCTTGATAGTCTTGATATTCCAAAGCACATGTTGTTGATTCCACATATTAGTGATACCATGCTAACTAGACCTGTTGAGCAGGAAATGGCAAGTACTCTGATTGCCTTAAAACAAACTTGCACAGTAGGAAGAGAGAAATCTTATGTAGATTCGAAGACCTATCACATTGGTGATGTTTTTAGCAGTCTAGTTGTCTGAGATGTAGAAAGACATCCCCTCCAACAGAAAAGACAAGTTGTTGTACTTGAACCTCCTACTATGAAGAAAGTGATGTATTTTAGAATTTTCTGTTTTAATTTTTTCATACAGAAAAAAATATAAATCTAAGTGTACAGCTTAGTTATATGTATGGAGAGAGAGAGAGAGAGAGAAAGAGAGAGCATGAGAGAAAGACAGAGAGGGAAAGAGAGAGACATCTCAAATAATCATGACCCAGATCAAAATATTGCTCAAATCAAGAATATTCTTATTGTTCCAGAATATTTTCTTTTGCCATTTCCAATCAATACTTTCCTCAAAGGTAATAATTATTCTGACTTCATCACCATAGATTAACTTGACCTCTTTTTCACTTCATTTGAAAAGAATCATAGTGTATATAATTTTGTGTTTTGCTTATTCTGCTTAACAGGATAATTTTGAAATTTATCTGTGTGGTTTTGTTTCAGTAATTGGTTCTTTTTTCTTGTGGCATGGTATTCCATTATATAGATACACCAAAATAGGTTTATCTATTCTTTTGTTCATGAATGTTTAGGCTGCTTCCACTTCGGGTACATTATCAATGAAGCTTTTTTGAACATTCTTGAATAAGTCTTTTTGTGGACATATACACTCACTTATTTGGGGCATATAACAGAGAATAAAATTGCCAGTCACAAGGTGGATACACTTTTAACTTTCTTAAAAGCTGTCAGAATTTTTCCAAAGTGGTTGTACCATTTCCTTTAAAGATTTTATTTATTTATTTATTTATTTGAAAGAGAGAGAGAGAGAGAGAGAGAGCATGAGCAGGGGGAAGAGGGGAGGGTGGGGATAAGGAGGGGGAAAGGATCTCAGACAAACCCCTGGATGAGCACAAAGTTCAACCTGGGGCTCTATCTCCATACTCTTACCATACGATCCAGGAATTGTTTCTTGGTATTCACCCAAATTAGTGGAAAACTTATGTACCTATAAAAATCTCTAGATGACTATACCATCTTTCTTCATTATTGCCAACATCATATGAGAGTTTCAGTTGCTCTACAACCTTATCTACACTTGATTTTGTCAATTGTGTGAAAATATTAATTCTTCTTGTATTTGTGGAATACCATTCCATTGCAGTTTTCAGTTTCAGTTCCATGTTGATAGTGATGTTGTTTATCTTGGCCACTTGGGTATCTGCTTTTGTGAAGTGCCTAGTAAGTGTTTTGTCCACTATCTTACTGAATATTTGTTTTTTTCTTATCGATGTGTAGTTCTTTGTATATTATTGGTATGAATTCTTTGTTAAATATATGTATTGCAAATACTTTCTCATAGTCTTGGGTTGCCATTTTTTACTTTCTTAAACACTTCTTTTGATTAGAAGTTTTTAGTTTTGATGAAGTTCAATTATTTTTTTTTTCTTTTATAGTTAGTGCTTTTTGCATTCTGCCCAAGAAATCTTCCTTCACCCTAAGGTCACGATGCTATTTTCATATGTTTTCCTCTAGAAACTTTAGACCTTATGCCCTCCCATTTAGATCTATTATCTATGCCCAGTTAATTTATATGTGTAGTGTGAGTTAGCTGTCAAGGTTCACTTTGTCCCCATAGAGATAAGCAGTTACTACAGCATCATTTATTGAAAAGAACTTCCTTTCCTCCTTGAAAGGCATTGGGACCATTACTGAAAATCAAATAATTGAGTACATGTTGGTTCATTTCTGAACATTGTATTCTATTCCATCAATTTATTTATCTATGTGTATCTGAACACCATAGTCTATTAATCACAGTTTTATAATAAATCTTAAAATCTCACAGCATATATACTCCAAATTTCTTCATCTTCGGGATTGTCTTGACTGTTCTAAGTCCTTTGCATTTTCATATAAATTTTAAAATCAGCTTGTCAATGTACATAAGTAAACCTTGCTAGGATTTTGATAACATTGGCTAGGACCTCAAATCCAATGTTAAATAAAAGTAGCACCAATGAAAACATTGCTTTGTTCCCAATTTTGTTAGATTTATTATTCAAAGTATTTTCCATTGCCCTAAAAATCCTCTGTGTTCTATCTATTCATTCATCATATTCCCCCTAAACTGTTGGCAACCATTGCTCTTTTTTTTTTTTTGACTCCATGATTTTTCGTTTTCCAAGATATATAGTTGAAATTATATAGTATGTAGTCTTTTCAAGTTAACTTCCTTCACTTAATATATGCATTGAATGTTTTTCCATGTGTTCTTATAGCTTAAGAATTCATTTCTTATTAGTACTGAATAATATTCCATTGTCTGGATGTCCCACAGTTTATGTATCCATTCACATACTGAGAACACCTTAGTGGCATATAAGTTTTGGAAATAATGAAGAAAGATGGTATAATCATCCAGAGATTTTTATAGGTACATAAGTTTTCTACTAATTTGGGTGAATACCAAGAAACAATTCCTGGATCGTATGGTAAGAGCGTTTATTTTTGAAAGGAACCACCAATGTGTCTTCCAAAGTGCCTGTAACTTTTGCTTTACCATCAGTAATGAATGAATGTTCCTGTTGTTTCACATCTTCATTGGCATTTGGTGTTGTCAGTGTTTTGGATTTTGGTTCTAATTTCTGTGAAGAGTACAATGTCTTTGTCTAGGTTCTCTCTTTTTTTTTAACATGTCCATGTCCAGTTGCTCTAGCATCATGTGTTGAAAAGAAGTCTAGGCATTGAGTGATAGATTGGCTAGTTTGGGCTTCTTTGTAGACAACACTCGATCCCTTGTAATCTCCAGACCCAGTTGTGGTTTTTTTTGTGTTTTTTTTTTGTTTTGTTTTTTGTTTTTGTTTTTGTTTTTGTATTGTTTTCATTTTTAGCTTGAAGTTCCCCTAGCTGCAAGGTGAAAATTTTATGCAGCTTTTGCCCAAGAGACTCTTTCACCTACTGTTCTCCTTTCCTCCTTATTGGTAATTAACCCTTAGGGTCCCATTGCTTAGAAATAAAGCAGCACCAAGATCATTATGTGCAGGGTTCAGGACAGCCGGCACATACCTGGTTGAAATTGTTGGTATAAATTAAAGGAGAAAATAAGATGGTTTTATGATTAGCAAATTGAAAAAGTGAAGCCACTCCCATGTACCCCTGCCACAAATATGATGGGGGCTAAGCATGAATAATCATCATAGAAAACAATGAACAGGGAAATACAGGATCCAAAACCAAACTAAACCAAACCAAACCAAAACAACAACAACAACATTATCCCTCCTAGGCTTTTCCTAAATGTACTTGGGATAGTTGTTCACAGAGGACCTCAAAAGAATCCTGCATACTTCCTAGTCATGATATGAGCCTCACACCCCTCTTATAAATGACACATAAGAAGTTCCAGATCTCTAGTGAGTAGAGGTGGTGGAGTAGAGGGGGCGGGGGTGGGAGAGGCGAGACAGTAGGTGGTAAATTGACTCTTGGACTGCCTGTGTCTGAGCACTGATTCCACTGCATACTAGGACAAATCTTTAAATTCTCTGTGCCTGAGTTTTCTCATGTAGTCACTGAGGATATAATAGTATATCAGAATATAGTATGGGTTACAGGAAATAGCTGGTATAAATAGCCCAGCACATAGAGTTCAGTTCATGTCAGAGGATGGTGAAGTTATTATTTTCCTTCTTATGCCACCTTCCAATCACTGAGTTGGTTCAAAAAAATAAAATAAAATAAAATAAATAAACTGGTTGGGATTTGGATGTACCTACTTTAGATCTCAAGAGTGAATAGCTTATTCTGTCTCAGATATTAATTCCTCCCACACTATGCAAGTCAATGCTTTTCTTCTTGCTCTCAGTTCCATCTATATGGAACCTCTGAGGCTGGTGCCCCAGGATCCCATGTCTGCTAACTTATTTTTCATTTAGTGAGAATCACTGGAAAAAGATTGGAGGGTGGGAGGGAGGCACGCTAGGGTATTTCCCCTCCCTATCAGCCTCAGAGAGTGTCTCCAGAAGTTGCTCATTCTCTTCTTTGGCTTCAGTTCCTGTTGTACAAGTCATCATGGTTCCAACTTCCCTTGAGCTCTGATAAGTCTGCCTTTACCATCACCCTTCTGCTTCTAATGGCTTCCTATTCTGGCTCAGCTCTGGTTTGTCTTACTGTCTCCTGTTTGATTTTTAGTTCTTTCATCACTTGAGTAACCAATCACTTCTACTAAATGCCCTCTTTTTAAAAAAATAAACAGTGGTTTCTCTTTTCTGGTCTTGATTCTGACCAATAACCTCCATATTCCTATCTCAGTCATCCTACCACTGTCTGTGGGCTGTTTGAAGTTAAGAGACATTGCCTGTAGCTGTGGCTTTAAGAGATGGACACTGACTGACCTCACCTCCCACCACCTCTGAAAATCCTCAGAAAGTTCTCAGGGGCAGGAAGTCCCTCAGCTATGCACAAAGGCTGTTAGGCAGCAGTATTCCCCAACCCTAGCTGTGTGGGATGATTCCCCAACAGTCCCAAACACTGCTGCTCTCTATATGACAGCAAAGAAATGTTTTGGCAGAAGCCAGTCTGGGCATCAAAATGCTGAGGCCCATATGTTCCTGCTAACTTCCTGCCAAAATGTTGTTGTTTGAATTATGAAGAGTATAACTTTTTAATCTGGAACAAAAAGGGAACTCTAACCCATGGATACATTTTAAGCTGAAAAATAAGAGAATAAGAGAACAAAAATGACTTAAAATATTTATCAATGGGAGTAATTGAGACTGGGGCATTAGAGAGGCAAAATCTAGGAAATGTATAAAAGTCTAGAGGTTCCTACTGTCTGCCTCATCTTAGACTTGAAAAGTTAAGGGCTCACCTATACACAGAGATCCCTCTGATTTCTAAAATGATATTGAAAACAGTGAAACATTTCCGTGTAATGTTATCTTCCCACTTATATCCAACCAATCTTTGTTTCCTTTCTGGTTTCCCTGATGTTTGGATTTTAGACTCTACCTCAGAGTAGATGCTGGCTTCCGCCCTCTCTCACTTTTGTGATTTACCAGTCCCCCTTCCTCTCTTTCTGTCAGGTTTAACACTCTGTTTTCAGTCTTGCTTGCTGCTTTGATTGTAGCCACCTCTTCAGCTTCAATAAAATTCCCTCCACTCCTCAAGAATTCTCCCAGCTTGGCAGGCCTGAGCCCTCCAACATCATCCTGCCAAAGAAGGAAATCTGGCACTGTATACAACAGGAAGACTGACAAAATCTAGTACAGATAGATAAGACATCATGGACTGGAAAATAAGCACATTTTCCCATGTAGAACCTTTTCAGTCCTTGTCAGAAATCATAATTTGCAGGTTTCATAATATAGTTAAGAGTTAGCAATAATAAAGGGGGTAGGGAGAGAGAGAGAGACAGAAACTGAAAGAGAGCAAGAAGGGAGGGAGGTGCTGGGAAGGAGTGGTGGCTGCCTGGTCCAGGGATTCAGAAATTCCAAGGAAAGCTATTTTAAACATAGGCTCCATGACATTTGTGCCCCAACCCATAGGCAAAGGCCCACTCTAGAAGTCACCTGCAGAAAGTTCCCAGATATGCCAAGTTTGTTTTGCCTCTCTCTGCCTGTGGCAGTTCTGTCATGGAGGAGCATGCTTATTTGTGCCTCAAGCAGGCTGGAAGTGCTAGAGAGTAACACCCCAAGAAGGAAATTCAATCACTGACCAATAGGAGTTGACGGATAAACATCCAGGTTCTTCAAGCCTTGATGAGACAATTATAGAGTATATTCTACAGAATGTCCTAAAAGTCCTCAGACAACTCCCAGTTGCCCACTGTGGTAACCCAATCATTACCACATACTTGATTGCCTTTATTTCCTTCTGTCTCAATTCCCCACTCCCCATATTTTGCTTCTTGGATAACCTCTCAAATCAAGTACTTGCTCTGAAATTCTTTCCCCAAGTACTTCTTTAGGGGAACCCAATCCAGAGATAATAACATCCCCTCTAGCCCATGGGACCATCCCCCCATCACAACCCTCAGTAGTGCTCCAACTTACACTTGAACTGGGGATTTTGAAAGCAGCACCAATAAGGAATGCCAAGATCACAAGAGAAAACTAAAATCTTCATGTTAAAGATGCAATCAACAGACTTCTGAAAAGGAACTTGGATGACTGTCAATGGCCAAAACTTTTCTGTAAATATTTTATAAAGAATTCTAAGCCCTAGGTAAGAATATGATACCCCTATATGTAAAACCAGAGCAAATTAGAAGTACTCTATTGAGTTTTTATAAACTTTTTTAGGAGAGACTATTCTACATCAAGTATTATGCTAGAACCTTTTACACCATAGTATTAAATCCTCATAATCATTCTTCTAATAAAATTAAGGTTAAATAAAATTAAGCTCATTTTGTAATGAAAACAAAGAATTCATGGTAAAGTAACTTGCCCAAACTTTAGATTTCTTTTGTGAGTATTTTTGGATTTGGTGTCTTGGAGATATATGTGACAGAGACAGAATGCTCCATCTCCAAATCCATATGCTCCACAATGCTCCCTAGCTTACCTTTCAGTTAGGCTGGGGCTCTGACAAATAAAGGATGAGTTGAAGTAATGTAAGCCACATTTAGACCATTCCCTAAAGTTTTCCAGTGTGGTTATCCAGCCCTTTTACTCCCAAGATCCAGAGACCTTAGAAGGCAGGTATTCAAGATGAGAGCTATAAGATGGGAGAGGACCACCTGCCATAACTTACACATTGTGTGAGCTGGGAATGATATGTATTTTGTTAAATCACTGAAAGTTGGGAGCTCACCTGTTCTGGAACCTAGGGATTTTTTATTTTTTTAATAGTTGTGGAATTTATGGTATCAGTATGTGGCATTGGATTAGTGGATGGCCATTAGATGGTAAAGAAATTAATATTAGAGGCTGGAAAATCCTTGATTCATATCATGCACAGGTAAAACATATGGAAACTTTGCCACCTACAACAATTCGAAATAGACCATGTAGTTACTGCCCTGGCATGTCTAAGGAAAAGTTTAGAAAACAGTATATTAATATTGCATATTGCTGGGAACATGGCTCTGTTGGTAGAGCATGTGACTCCTGATCTTGGAATGGTGAGTTCAAGCCCCACATTTGGTGTAAAAATTAGCTAAATATATCTTTAAAAAAATATTTTGTATTGTGTACTATTAACTGTGTTTGGAAAGACATAAAGAAGAAATGAGCTCAAAAGAGAGCTGACCTCTTTACAAAAAGAAATTAAGACCCAAAATTTGAGGCATTGTAAGACTGTAGAAGCCAACTGCTTCTTGATTCCAAAAGGTAAGGGGTGGAGTTATAAAAGATTTTGAGTAGCAAACATGTAATAAAAAGTAAAGTGACTCTAACACAAATTATATTAAGGGAGTGACCTTCCTCTCCAAACTTGAAAGGTAGCTACCATTAAGTCGAAAGAGATAGGAATGAAGGTAAGGACAAGGAAATATAGTAGATTTAAAGATTGTGTCTAAAAAGTAAATTTGAGGACACCTGGGGGTGCCTGGGGGGCTCAGTGGGTTAAAGCCTCTGCCTTCAGCTCAGGTCATGATCTCAGGGTCCTGGGATCAAGCCCCACATCGGGCTCTCTGCTCAGTGGGGAGCCTGCTTCCTCCTCTCTCTCTGCCTGCCTCTTTGCCTACTTGTGATCTCTGTCTGTTCAAATAAATAAATAAAATCTTAAAAAAAAAATTTGAGGACACCTGGGTGGCTCTGTCAGTTAAGCACATGCCTTTGGCTCAGGCCATGATCCTAGGATCCTGTGATTTAGTCCTGCATCAGGGTCCCTGCTCGATGGGGAGTCTGCCTCTCCCCTTTCCTCTCCTCCCCCCTTATCAAATAAACAAAAAAAAAAATCTTTAAAAAAATAAAAGGTAACTTCAGATGTATTTATTACCACATGGAGCTAATTGGAGTCAAACAGATTAAAAGTCTACTGGATTTTTGAAGGAATGAAATTTCCCCCCAAAACCGATGACCCTGGAGTGTAAAAAGCCTTTGATGGTTTGAGATTAGGAGCTATGGTTCCTAATCTTCCATGAGCACGTGTGTTGAAGGCTACAGTCTGGAAAAGAGACGATTCTTTGTACCCATTTCAAGTGTGGTCAAAGAGGATGATAAGCAAGAAAAGTCCCTCCTAGAGGACAGAACCAGGGCTAAGAAAGGAACCTCCCTCACCCAGAGTAGTGGTCAGGAGAATTTCACAACTCCAGCTGTGTGATTGCTTTGTTTCTTTGTTTCTTCTTTTTTCTGAGAAGGAGCATTTATTGTGATGATTCTGTCTTCATTCCCCCATCGTACATTGGACAGGACAGCTAATTAACCTTTCTGAAGTTCACTTTTTCCCAGACCAGGAGAAGCCTCATCCAGATTTGATAGAGACTATTGTGTATCATCTAAAGATTTGGGTGTTAAGCTGAATGCAGTGGATTTAGGGCTGACTTTGGGGGGATTTGGGAAAGCGGTAACAGGTTTCTATGTCTAGAAGGAAGGAGCAAAGGGATATTTGGAAACATGAAGCAAACTGAAGCAGAATTGTTGGTACTCAGTCTGCTATGTTTATCAGTCTGTTTATTTCCTTTCCAATTTCCCTACTAGATTGAAGAGATGTGACTGGGTTCTGGCCATCAGACATAGGTAGAATCATTCCACGTGATTTTTCAGCTCTCTTTTTCCCGGCCATGGTGATCACGGAGAGCCCGTGTTCCTGATGGTGTATTGACAAGATGGAGGAGGCCTGCCTCACACACATTAGATATTGGGTGAACTAGATGTAAACAGTTACGAAATGAAGCCACTGAGATTTTAGGGTTTATTCTAACTGTATCATAGCTTGGTCTATTCTGATTAATATCCTTTCCTATTCTCTCAGAGAATATTAGGAATGTGGGAGAATTTTGAGATACTTCTTAAGTCTAGGGAAAAGGATAGTTTGGGAACATTGCCTAAGCTAATTTGGGATGAAGGCAGGCGGAGTTTTTTTTTTTTTTTTTTTATTTCACAGAAGAAATTATATATAAGATGAAATAAAATTTTAGAATTTCATGAGATGACATTTTATATACACTGAAAATTAAATCCAGTGATCTAAGTATTTCCAAACAAGTTTTGGAGAAAATCTATTTTGAGAAAAGTTGCACTCTGCCATTACTTTAAGTATTGGTTTCACCACTATATTTGATCTTCCTTGCCTTCTCAATAGAAGGTGTTCTTGACACTTAAAGTCCTCTTTCCTCTGAGCACAAATTCATCAGTTTTCCCAAGAAAAACCTTTGTGGTGTTCTTTCATCTCCTGGGTCAGAAAAGAGATATATTAATATATATATATATATATAGAGAGAGAGAGAGAGAGAGAGAGAGAATTGTTTTGAGCAAAAATGAACGTAAGTTTCTTTAAACTACAAACATCTTTGAAATCTTTGACAATGCCGTAGACTGACTGACACTCCCACCTAAAATTCTGGACATTTTATTATTAAATGATATAAAGTCATTATACCATAGCAGAATTAACACCAGCCATCTGGGCATAATAGATATAATATTAGATATTATATTTGTTTCTTTATCAATCTTTTTGTCATTTCTTGGTTGAAAACTAGAAGGAAGACTAATCATTGAAATGGTGCTACAGTCCTTGCCCTACAAAGATATTTGGAACAATGATTGTATACCCGTTGCTGCGATCCATATCACCCACACATTTTGCATTTGGCCTTTCCCCGATGAATAAAAACTGTATCTTTGTCCCTGTTAACCAGTTTGCTGATATAAGCCTCAACACATTCAAAATGGACTCCAAGCCCACTACTCATACTATGATCTTATAGCCAATGTCACACGGGCAAGGAATAACTCTGCTAACCTTTGGAATAATTAATGATTTTCTTACTATGAAATTGAAGTGCAGATCAGAAACTGTTTGATCTAGCTCCAGCTGTTGGCTTGACACCTGCTTTCTAATCCCAGTAAGAACAAAAAAATGAGAAGAGAGCCTTGTTTTCCTCAAACTCAAATACTTGTTTTGCAATCCTTCTGCTTTCTCTGTCAGTGCTCTTACCTGCATATGGATACCACCTCTTCTGGGAATTTAACCCATCTCACATTTTAACTCAAAAACAAGTTCCTAATGCAGACCCTACTGGCTGTCGACCAAACCTTCTTTCTTCCTCTCAGAGCCCTTATTTATTTATTTATTTATTTATTTATTTTCAGATTTTCTACCCATCCAAAGCACAGGGTTTCCCCTTTTGTTATCAGGCTTGCTATCTTTGTTGCTGATGTTGTCAGGCGTTGATTTGCACCCTACACTTACACAAAGCCCTCCACTCTGGCAGAGAAACGGCTGTTTTTCATAACCCCTCCCTGGTACAATAGTTGTCCGCCTTCTGGCACCTGCTGATCCCTCTGCATGGGATGATTTCCTTCCAGATAGTTCCATTACTTGCTTCCTCATTCTTCTAGGTCTTTGCTGAACTGTCACTTGCTCAATGAGGCCTTCCCTGACCACCTTATTCATTTCCTACCTCCAACCATGGAATCCCTGATTCTGACACTGTGCATTTTTTTCCTCATTTCTTTCTTTATGGTCTGTTTCCTCCACTTAGATACAAGCCCCATGGAGGCAATGGTTTTGTCTGGTTATTCGCTGTGATATCTCCAGCATCTAGAATAGTGCCTGGCATATAGTAATATGATTTGTGGAGTAAATGACTAAATTGAGCTGATTTTTGTGATTTTGCAATCACATGAGAAACTCCAAAGGGATAACACAACTTTGATGTGTGCTCTGAGAAGTGCGAAGGATCCAGGAAGGCAAGTCCAGTGCCAGGCCAAGCCATTTGGGGTCTGAAGCAAAAGAAAAATCAGGAATGCCAATCCTGTCTTTATTTAACATTTTGATATTTTATTTACTATGGATTTTTTGCAGATGTTTTTAAAAATAAGATGTTAAGATACGTCCTCCTAGTCCTGGCCATGTAAAAGCACACAGGACACTTCAATTAATTACTGAGTATGTGTTAATTGACAGAGGGCCTGGAAGACCAACTGCATTTCTCTCCAAGATGTTCTGATCATACATTGTGTGAAGAAGGGAGACTCTAAGTATACTATTCTGAGGAGAACTCCAAGCACAGTGCTAGAGGAAGGGATTTCCTTACTAACAACAGGGATTTGTGCCAGGCCATTAGTGATGAAGATGATGACCACCATGATGATGGTATTTAAAGTGCCAGTGTATCTAATGAGGGAATTAGAATATGAAGTAAGAGCCTGAGGCAAAATTGACAGCCTATCAAAATGTCCCTTATACCTTAGAGTTATCCTGGAGACTGAAAACCCACAATTCTGAGCCTACTGCATCTAGTTGTTCTGTCAACATTAGAGCAGATTGGTGTTTCCTCGTGTGTGCACCAGAGGAAGTAACTGGCTTACATTTAAAGGACATGGTGTATAACATACACAGACCTCGAAGCTCTCCTCGGGGCACAATAATGCAGTCACGCGGGAGCTGAGGCTGACAGAGGGACCCACAGACTCATAGCTCCCTTCTCACGCTGGCTCCAGGATACATACTCACTTAGTGACAGTGCAAATTAAATTGATATTTTCTCTCTTTTCCTTCGTCTGTGGAGGACATATGCTGAAGTGAATCAGCTCAAGTTAAATACAAGATATAATTCTGCTATCTTGAGTTACTTACTATGTGCAAACTTTGTGCTAATATGATTTAGTTTCCACAACAGCTGTCTGATGTAGGTACCCTTATTATGCTCCTTTTATAGATTCAAAATACTGAAGATCAGAACCATTTTTCCTAAAGTCACATAACTATGAAATCTTAGAACTGAAGATGCAAATAGGAATTCAGAATCCTTTCTCTTTACCACTCTATAATATTGTCAACCTTTGCTCTCTGGTCTCTTCAGTATAAGATATCAGAAGAACTTGACCTTGGCCTCATTTGCTGTCATGCCATGTATCGCTTAATCTTATGTGACTTTTTTCTACATAGAGGATAGAAAGGACACCTGACCTGGAATATGCGTGACTAAAATTCTTCTTTTGGTTCTGCCGTTTATAGTTTTAGGCAAGTCCCTTGGTTTCTCCAAGACTGAATTAAGTCAGTTGTAAAAGGAAGGTTTTATATTTGATTAGCTTTCATGTCACCTATTTAACTTGAACTTTCTATGATTCCCTTTCATCATCTAATGTACCCACATTAGATGATGAAATAATCTGATAATTATTACATTATTATAATCTAATAATTAGATTAGCTCTCACAAAACACCTGACTGGAGAGCACTCATGACATCATTTTAGTGAGCAGTTACTGCTTTAAACCATTGTTCTAAAGCCAAGGTAAGAGTTAGAAGTGAGATAGGAAATAATTGTAGAAGAGAAAGAATTTCAATGAAAATATTCAGTAAAGATACTCCTTGTGGGCCCATGTGCTCCCAAAGCTGGGAAGACAGCATACAAACAAATCATTGCGACAGAGTGCAATCGAGGACCGTAATGGAAATATTTATAAAGCATTGAAGTCGTTTGAGGAAAGGAGGGATTAACTCTCTCCTGGGGCAGAGAAAGCCCAGAGAAAGTTTTTCAGGGTAGCATGTCGAAGAAATTTTGCAGTTGAGTAAGACTGTTCTAAACCAAGGCAGTGAGGAGGTAGGACGGAGTTGGGAGAGGTAGATGTGAAGGTCATTCCAAGCGGGGGGGAAACGGTGTGTGCATGGAGGTATGGGGAAGGGGGACGCTAGTAGTTTTGTGTTTCTGGATCACAGAATATGAGGCTGTCTGAAGTGCAAGCTGAGAGTGAAGATGAAAATAAGGTGCGATCCTGTGCGCCTGCTCTAAGAGTTTGGATTTAGGGGGCACCTGGGTGGCTCAGTTGCTTAGACGACTGCCTTTGGCTCAGGTTTTAATCCCAGGGTCCTGGGATCGAGCCCCACAGGGGGAATCCTTGCTCATCAGGGAGACTGCTTCTCCTTCTCTCTCAAATAAATAAAAAAAAAAAGTCTGAATTTTTTCTTTTTGTCTGGACAAGGAGGGGACTGCTACCGAGCTAGCTGAATACAGGAGAATGACAATGTGATAGTTGTTTTTTCGGGTTTCTTTGGGACTGTGTCCGGCAAGCACCATTCATAGCAGAGTGCCGACCACACTCAAACTTGTCCTTTTTGCACCAACAGCGGGCCACGGTCCAGATACCTCCATCCTCTTGTACCTCAGAGGGAGCTCCTGTTCCCCACCCGGGTAGTCTCCGGAAAGCTACAGTTAGAAGATGGCTCAGACCTCATGGCACAGGACCTGACTCTTTGTTACATTTCCACTCCTGTCAGAGAACCCGTTGGGCCCTTTTGAAAAAAACTGGCTCCTGAGAAAGGTTGGCTGATTCTGTCCTCTCCTGGGGGCATATCCTGATAGGTATGATCTGTTGGGTTGAAGGAAACTAATCAATTCAGTTTAAGTTAATAAATAAAAATAAACACTTAAAATACATCACTGAAAGACGGAGTGGTGGCTCAGGGAACTGAAGTGTGGTCAGGGGTAAAGAAGAACTCTAACGGGGAACTGGAGACTTTGGACTCATGAGCACTGTTCTCTCTGTTAATCTCGTCTTTATGTCTTTTTCATTCTTCTGATTACTTTTTCTTTCTCTACAAACCAACCTTCTTGGCTGCCCAGTCCGTGAGGAGCACTTTAGTTCCCGACTCCAAAGCTCGTAGATCAGCCACATTGAAGACTGCCTAAGGGCCAGGTGCAACATCCCATAAGAGAGGATTTGATTGAGTTACCTTGGCTCAGGTGTTACTGCTGACCCAATTCACTGTCTCCAGGGCAGGTGTGACCCTCCTAGCATAGCTGTCAGGATTCCATACCTGTGACTTCAAGAATCAGATGTGGAGTGTGAGAGGACTATCACAAAGTAAGGAAAATTGATTGAGAGCTGGGCAGATACCCTGAAAGTATATTCTATAAATATAAACACAACCACACTGACCACACACACACACACATACACACAGACTCATGAACGGCATCCAAATGTTCACAGTATTTAAGAACTAGTTAAATAAAATTCTAATTACTTACCTTCTTTAATCAGGGAAAAACACATTGTTTTAAGTAAAATTTCATTATTATGGCCTGTTTATTTCTGTTGAGGAAGGAGTTGGATTCCATAACCCCCAGGTTTCTTCCAATGTTCCAATTCTTTGACTAAAGGCATGGGGGACTGTCAGGCACAAGGAATGTGAATTTCCATATATCTTGCGCTTTCCAGCAGGAACTTAACTAAGCTCAATAGACATTTTTCCACAGCTACCCTAACAGAAGATCTTACCTAAATTGACATTCAACTGCTCATTCACTAGTTATCCTAGATCCAGATAACATTTATTATTTGCAAAGACAAAACCCACCCTGAAATGACAGAAATATTTCTCCATCGACAGTATTCACTAGAAAATGCTGTAGGCTTGAGTCGCAAATCTCACTGCGGTATTAAAACAAAAACCACTATTAAACACTAAAAGTTAAAATGACAAAAAATTCAGTCTGTCAAGATAACTGCTTTTAAAGTGGCAATACGTGAAAGTCTGGGTCACATACAGGCTTTGACGTGTGTGTTAAAAAATCAATATTACTTATACACTTCAAATACTTGGGCATTAACTAGGTAGAGAAGGAACTGTTAAAGGATTCAGATATCTGCCCGTGCCATCCTTCTTATACTCTTAAATAATCTCATCCTTCAGTTACCTTCTTGCTAAAAGAAGACAAGGGGTTAATATACCCACAGGTCCCAAGGTATATATGAATTCCCATGAAAACAGAAAAGAAAGGGAATAGACGATGTGCATTAACGCCATTTCAACCTCCTGCATAATTTAGGGCTCTCTGCAGGCCGATTTAGTTTAGATCAGTGGTCCTTTATACAACTAAATTCACATATTCTTATCTTATAAATCTGCTTATTAATTTTCTTGCCAGAAAGCATTCTGCAGGTGATTTCTAGTCTGAGTTCTTCACATCGATGATAATGGTAGACATGTCATCGGAAATTCTTCTGATTTCCTTTAGTCTAACAAACCATCTCTTCCCATTGCCTATTTAGAAGCCCTCTAGCACGAGGGCAAAACAGTATTTTTAAATGGACAGAACAAAATCTTCCTCCTATATTTATTTCCATTAGTAAGAAAAAAATATGCAAATCTTCTGCTGGAGTGCAGCTGAGGGATGCATAGGCAGTTGATGAAAAGACATTCATTTGATGAAAAGACAATTTCTCTGCAGTTGTTGGCTCCTCCTCCCCATTCTCTTCCCTAACTGTCTGGACTAGGTGGGGGAGAGGTTACTGAGCTATGAACGCATTCCCCATATTGGATAGCAGCTAATGTACTGTGTATTCAAATGAGACTGTTTAAAGCAGAGCTGACTTGAACACAGATGCAAATCGCGGTGGCAGGAGCACTTTCTGCTGCCCTTTGTCCCCTCTGTCTGTGTCCTTAAGCACACAGTCAAGGACTCCTAGCTGAGATGCTTAGCCTTCTGAGAAAGTAAACAATCTTGCCCTCCCCCGCTTAATACAGACTCGGTCACGATGTGTCCTGCCTACTGAAAATGTGGTGGCAGGATTGTTCTCATCGGACTCGGGCTGTGGTTGGGGGATGGTCCCTGCAGGACTGACCAGATACAGAAAAGGAAGGAAAGCAAACACTCTGCTGTGGAGTAGAGAAGCACTGGAAAGAAAGGAAAGAAAGGAGAGCGATCTGAAAGTCATTAGAGATCAAGGAAAAAAGAAAAAGTGGGAAGAAAGAAGACTCCCTTGAACACGAATAAAACGTTGCATGGTACCTACAGCTAGCCATAATTCACTTCTCTGCTCCTTACCACCCCCACTGCGGGACTGAAAGGCAAGGCCCACACCCCAGTGAAAAGGAAGGACCCTTTCCCACTTGGGATGCTCTGAGACACGAATCAAACAAGATAATTTGCCCTGCCCTCTTCCTCTTCACAAAAGGTGGTTTATTTTTATTTCGGTGATATATTGGGCTTCAGTGTGGCTCCTGAGGGGAAAAATGTTGTGTCCACTCAGCTCACTCTCCACTAATTCCTTCATTTCTGAAAAAAAATTCCTGCCTAGCAAGTCTTCTCCATCATATGTGGTATCCCCATTTGACAAGGAAGAGACGAGCCTGCGCACACTCACCAGAACCGCACACCAGCCATCAGGGTGAAGCCAAATGAAAGTGTCTGATTCCAAATACTCGCTTGGTCTCTTGTCTTTTCTGCCCCCTCCTCTGCTTATCCCCTCTCTCACATAGGTCAAAAATTCACTGGCAGAGTGATGCTTGGCACTGAGAGAAAATTATCCCGGTCATTTGGCTGGAAACTGAGCCCTAAACATCTATTTCAGGGGGCAGTGGGAACCGTGTCTGTGTACTCTATTAGTAACTGAACCAATGTCAGAATAAAAAACCATGTGATCTCCTTAAAAAATTGCTGAAAATAATTCAGTGGGCTAATTTAAATATATGAGCTAATTATCTGTTGCATGTGAGTTAAAAATACAGAAAGTTTCACAAAGCATATTGACTAAAGAAAAAAAATAACCTTCCTTCCACTGATGAAATGTCAACACCAATGGCAAGATCCCATCATATTCTTTTCAGTTTTCACAATTCTGTTTATTATTCATAAGAGAGCTTCCTATTTCATAATTCTGAAATGAGAACTGTCCTCCTCTGGGTGGACATGAAAAGCAAAATTTTGGAAGGATGGGCCCCCTGCCCCCCGCCCCTGCCCCTGCCAGGGCTTCAACTGTTGTGCTCAGTGTGTTGCAATGTGGAATGAATTTGCAGTGTGATATCAGCTCACAGGGCATGCATATAGAGTCAGTATATACTGAGCATGCAAGACACATGGTCATCATGGGATTTAGCAAGATCCCTGTTTCTTATCCAGCGAGTTTCGGTCATGTTGTCAGGTCCGTCTCAGAAAGGGAAACTGCTGTCATGATAGTATAGAGTCTTGGAAGGAGCGCCAAGCTGGCCCTAGCTTCCTTATTTTGCCATTGCTGGTGGCTACTGACCATATTTCCTTCTCTGGGCAGAACTGGACTTCATTGAAAAAGAAGTGACTTCTTATGACTTGTGGTGAGTTAGAGAGTGTATTTTTTATGCCTGTGAAGGAAAGGATCTGCCGTCCTCCATGCCTTGTGGCATCGATGCCACTGCAATTATTTTATCCAGTGGAAATACCAGAAGAGCAAAATACCCACCAACACACTGCATCAACAGAAATCAAAAGAATGTGTATTTCTAGTCCGGGTGGCGGACACAAGGGAGGGCAATGTAATTTAAAAGACAAGTCGTGGGGCGCCTGGGTGGCTCAGTGGGTTAAGCCTCTGCCTTCTGCTCAGGCCATGATCTCAGGATCCTGGGATGGAGTCCCGCATTGGGTTCTCTGCTCAGAGGGGAGCCTGCTCCCCTACCCCCACCCCTGCCTACCTCTCTGCCTACTTGTGATCTCTCTCTGTCAAATAAATAAATAAAATCTTTAAAAAAATAAATAAATAAAAGACAAGTCGCTGACCACCAACTGAAGGGAGCAGATGCACCCCATCTCCTTCAGAGAACCCCAGTTGTAGCTAATTTCAGTGTCAGTAATGGGCAGGAATCACCACCAGCCTGCTCAGCCAAAGATAAGTGATGCCTGTCAGGTGGTACCAAGCCTTTGTTTTTGGAACCCAAGAGGAAACGTGGTGAGAGAGAGGTGGATTTTCACAGGCAACATGTAGGGGTGAACAGATTTGCCAGCTGCCTTTACCCAAATGAGGCTTTCTACTGAGCCAGAAGATGTAGCCGGTTCCCAGGGGGCTTACATACACGGAAGGGAAGCAGCAGTGGGTTCAAGAACATGGGTCTGAACGGTTTTGATAGGCTCTGTGTGTCTCCAGACAATGTAGTTTTTTCCCACTTGTCAATTAATCACCTCTTCCCAGAATCTTTCTTGGGTGAACAAAGAATGCAACAAGATATTTTGTAGGGTGGCCAGGAGATCACAGGTCAGGTACAGAAATAATGTTGAAAAGTAATTAATTAGCTGACATGCTTCAGAAAACTCTCTTTGGGAAAAGTCTCCTGCTACACTCCGAAAAGGATAGGCTGAAGGGAAGAAGAAAGAGACAGGAAAGAACACATAAGGAAATAGGGGGAAGATTTACAAAAGGAAGAAAAAAATCAGATTCCTTTTATTTCCCTTTTCAGAAGCATTTTAAATAACATTTTCTTTCAACCTGCTCCACAATACTCCTCTTCTGTCAGTGTTACCAAGCTGGTTTTTCTCCCCCCAGTGAATAAACAGCAAACTGTTTCTCCCGGAGTAAATTGTATTGACTGCATACACAATTAGCCATAGTCTCACATGTCTTTGGACTTGTTTTCATTCACAGTCTGCTTGTGTGGAGGAACTTGGGGATACACAAATGATCCAAACTCAGCAGAAGTTTCTCTATCCTCTCCTCAAGAAATTCAGTCTGCTTCCAAGGTATCGAAGAGGTCTTACCCCCTCCATGAACAATGAGATCCAAAAGCCAAAGAACAGATTATCTATCTGACTTACTAAGACTTTCCTTTCATTCTGGGGTCCACTATATCGTGATGGCCGAGGAAAAGGATGTACACCTCGGTGTGGATCTTTCCACAGCTCCTCCTGTTTGGATGCCTTGAAGGTGGCCACGTGGCTAGGGAAAGGAGTGAGGTTTAGGGGAGTCAGGTGCTATAGTCTTTCACTTAATATTAATTCTTAAACAATGAAACGGCAGTTATGGAGGTATCCTGTGGCATTTCTGCTATGTGACTTCTGGCCCATGCAGGATAGTTAGCGAAATCATTGCTGACAAAACCTCAAAAATGAGAAGATGATTACTCATGGTTAGAAATGGATTAATATTGGGGTGCCTGAGTGCCTCAGTGGGTTAAAGCCTCTGCCTTCAGCTTGGGTCGTGATCCCATGGTCTTGGGATCGAGCCCTGCATCAGGCTCTCTGCTCAGCCTCTCTCTCTCTGCCCGCCTCTCTGCCTACTTGTGATTTCTGTCTTTCAAGTAAATAGATAAAATCTTAAAAAAAAAAAAGAAATGGATTAATATATTTGACTGCTACCTTGATGGATAGAATGAAAATAATTACGGGTGGTTTAAGGATTTCACAGCTGGAAGAAACAGAGATCCAGGGTTAAGCTTGAAGAATAAGTCAAACCTAAGTGATTCTCAGATGTAAGAAATCAAATATTTAAAGAGGGCATAATATTTCAGCTCTAGTATGGGATCCTGGATTTAGGTTCAAGTAACAGTAATAACAGCAACACTAACATAGCATTGAGGATGACCCACATACTTTATGTATATTTAATTACCTATTCCCTACAATGACCCTGTGAAGAGAGTAACAGAGTTGTTCCCATTTTACAAATGAGATAACTGTGGCCCAGAGAGTTTAAGTAAGTTGAGTTTTACAGCTAGGGCGTAGGAGAGACAGACTCGAACCCAGGCAGGTTGGCTCCAGAGCCCATTACTGAGCGGCCGCGAGGAACCAACCCAGATCGTCCTATCAAGGGGATTTCCCCCACATCTTCAATTACGTTTAGCGCTTATCATTTGCTGCGTTGAGAAGATAGTTGTGACACTTTTACTGCCAAATTTTGAATATTCAATGACAGGAACATGTTATCAAATAAAACGTTAAAAGATGATCTTTTAAAATCCTCAGTGGAACTTCTTGTTCTCTGGGTACCAACTCCCAAGTCCCTTGTTACTCCAAGTCGGCTTAGAGTGACGGCAAGCTGGTACATTTCAGACAGCTCTCAGAGGAAAGACAGTCTGGAATCGACACTCATAATGCCCCATTCCTCTTCTTTAGAGCAGTTATCACAACTGCAGTGAACGAATGATTTCTTTTGCCATTTGTTCAACGTTTACCTCCCTCTCCAAGCTTACTACTGTATTTCCCACGCACAGCCTGGTGCCTGGCACACCTGCTCAAGAAGTATCTGTTGAACAAATGAGTGACTAAATGAACAAATGACCAGCTCAGCGGCAGCTTCCTGGGTTCACCAGAGTCAATTTTCTTCTCTCTAGTAGTTATTACCCTACAGAAATGGGGGCAACATACGGAATTTTTACCCTGTGCTCTTACTTGGCAATTCATCAAGGAATTTTCCTGTTCACCGGTGGATTCACATGCTTGCTTTGTTTAAGAGGGATTTCTGTGTATTACACAGGGGATTTTTTTTTTTTTTTCCTAAGGATGCGATTATTCCTGGCTTGATCCTGCTGCTGTGATACGGCCACGTTTGGCACAGAGCTCACGTGGCATGGGATTAGGCTGTCCTCATTGTGTGAAGTGACTTGGACACGTTGCTGCGCTTATTAGCGTGGGGTATTGTGGATCACTTTACAAAGGCAACAGCTGCAGCCATTACTCCAACAGTGATGTCATAATTTGCTACGTGCCACACCTCTGCACGACACACGCAGCAAAAACATGTATTCTTCTCATCTGTCAATATATTTGTGCCTCTCATCTCTCTCTTTCTCTCTCTCTCTCTCTCCCTTTTTTTTTTTTTTTTTTTGCTTCTTTTCAGAAGTGGCAGAATGCCTCAAATATCCCAAACAATTGGCTTCTCCACAGAAATATTCTTAAGACAGCTGCTTTCTTACGGCACATTTTTGAACGATTATATATAAAATATATACATTTGCTTGATAAGAAAAAGGCTTTTTGAAATGCAGGGCCAGTTTCAAAACATATAATGATATTCAATTAACCAAATACGGTCTATACCTTCGTGGTGTGGGCTAGGACACACATTCTGTTTGACTCTTGAGGAAGCCAAGACTTTCATGGGATTAACCAGGCTGAAAGATCTTGAATCCTTAAAACAGGCTAGAGGAGGGTACTTTTCATAATGTGTCCTCCCAACCCCTCCCCCAAATGATACGGGATCTGAGAGGGTGCGAGATAATCCCCCAATTATGTTCCAGAGGAAACTGAGCTGAAATGGTTTATCTTAAGTCACATAGTTAATCAACAGTAGAGCAGGATTAAGCTCAGGGTTTCTGGATCACAGCCATGTGCATATTATATTTCTTTCAAGCCATTAGTATATGAGTCAACTTGACAATCATTGGTGTGACCAGGGCTGAAACATTAGGTTTAGGTGCCCCAAGTTAGGTGTGACATGAGTATACGGCTGGTGGACAGTGGCACGTTTTCCTGAAAACTCCATTTCTTCCCTGAGAAGTGTGATGCTCTGGCCCTGTGGGCTGGGTGCCTTCCCCCATTTACACAGCCAGAAAGCATTCAAGACTTACTTTGAACATGGCCAGCAAGCTTTTCCTCATATGAGCCCTTCCAGCTGCCAGAAGGTGGGCAACCTCAGGTAGGACCGGCCATCCTGATAAAAGTGGGATCTAATGAGTGCCCAGGGAGAGGAGAACATGGCTCAAAGAGGCCAGCCAAAGCAGTAAGGAGGTAGAAGAAGATGAAACAAATGAGAAACAAAATTTAGTGAGGCACCTGGGTGGCTCTGTCAGTTAAGCATCTCTCTATTTCGGCTCAGGTCATCATCTCCGGGTGATGAGAGGGACCCCTGCATCTGGCTGTGTGCTGTGTGGGGAGTCTGCTAGAGATTCTTTCCCTCTGCCTCTCCCCTTACTCTCTCGTCCTCTCTCTCAAATAAATAAATAAATAAATAAATAAATCTTTAAAAAGACAAGACAACCCCTCCCCCCCAGCAGTATTTACTGAGTTCCAGCAAAGTGCCATGCATAATGTCAGGTGTTATTTTCTTTTCACTACTGAGGCAAGGAGACTTTGAGAGGTTGCATGACATGCCCACTTCCTGGTAAAAGCAACACAGCTTTGAACCTCAGTTTGTCTAATGCCAGTGTTCTTGACCAGGGCATCACTTAGGGCTGTGCCCTCTGTGTCCTGGTGTAGAGATGCCAGGCAGAGGAAGGGAATGGAAGATGAAATCCAGCTAAAGACCCTCTTTGCTACAGTAACCATCTGGAGGCAGAGGCACGTTTTGCTAGTAGCAGCTCCTCCGTGACTTTCATTTTACTCTATTAGCCCCACGGACTGGGTATCTGAAGAGTACGGGACAAGGATCCAAAAGCTGACTGTGACAACGACGGCCCCAGATAAATAAGAGGTTGCCTCGATACTCTGGGGAGGTTTTAACTTGCTGCCTCTATTGTTCCTTATTTTCTCCTGGGTGTGGGTGGCCCGGGGACAGCAAGGGGGTTGATCATAGTGGAAGAAGGTCCAGATCTTTCACATTAATCCTGGTCCTAATGGAAACAAGATCTCACATACCTGAAGTTGCTGGAGAATGTTTTTGCTGAGTTCTGTTTGCCCTTTGTTTTTAACACAAAAGGTTAGGTGAAGTTTGGGGCTGAAAGAAGTAGGTAGAGAGGCCTCGATCAAAATTTGTTTCAGCCACCAAGCAAGACCATCTGGACTTCTGCTCCTGAGTAGAAGCAGCATCCGACATCTGAAAAAGAAATGGAGCCTTTGCCCGAGGGTGACCAGGTTAAGTTATCTTTAAAAAGTGATTTGTATGCAAGGTCCAAAGCAGACTCCAGAGCGACTTGGAGATTATGACAATTCCATCCTGACTGGCTTAAAATACAGGGAAATTTATTATCCCATGTAAAAGGAAGTTCAGAAAGAGGGAAGACTTTATTGATTCCACAGCTCAAAGATACATTCAGACCTAGGTTTTATTGGTTTTTCTCTTTGCTATCAATCGTATCAGCTTTATTCTAAAGCTGGTTCCCCACATGGTCACATGATGGATGCCAACAGCAACTGTTACAGCATACTCTTGTGTTTATTTCCAGTTGGATGAGATAGATTGAATTTTTACTTCCAGAAATCCCAAGCAAGCTTCTCCTTGCATTCTGCCAGCTTAAATTGACTTCATTCTCCCATCTCTGAACCAAACCCTGGCAAGAGGGGTGGGACCACCTGGTTTGGCTTAGACGAATTATCTGGGGTAGGATGCGTGTTGGAAAGTCTTCCAGTTCTCCTCCAAAATGTCACTATACCCTGAAATCCTCCACTGACAAGAATATCAGTCAGGCTTCAATCAGAGAAACAAAACTGCCATGAGTGGCACAGAATAAAGAATTTACTATAGAGATTAGATCCGATGCAGTTGTGGGTGCTGGTGAGGTGGTCTGTGTAGGTTGTTGCTTCTGGGTCTCATGTTGACCCAAAGTCACCATAGGTCAGATAGATTAGCAGTTGGGAAGAAAAGCTGGTGCCCTTCAACATAAGACTCAGGGAAGGGAACAGAGGACATCTGGCAGGTGCTAGAGGGGCTGCAGGTCTGCCACCCGTGCCAACATGGTGAGCCGACAGACCAGTGACAATGTACATGGGTGGCCACGGAGCCCGGTGCTCTCCATCAACTGCAGAATATAACCAAACATATGAGGCTTCAGTCACCTCCCAAATCTTATACAAAATGTCTCTTGTAATCAATGCTAACCTTCAACCATACAACAGGGGGAATTCTGGAGGGAATTTGCTCCAGCTTAATAGCACAAAGCAACCACAGTAAGAATAATCGAGTGCAGTGATTTTCAATCAGGGGTTATTTTGCCTCCCAAGGGACATTTGGGGATGTCTGGAGACATTTTTTTGGTTGTTGCAACCGGGAGGAAGCTACTGGCATCTAGTGGGTAAAAGCCAGAGATGCTGCTAAATATCCTACAATGCACAGGGCAGCCCCATCACAGCAAAGATTTGTCTGGTTCAAAACGTCAGTAGTGCCAACGTTGAAAAACCCTGATTTGGGTGACCACCAGTTGTAAACAAGTTATGATCAAACTCTCTCCATTTCAAGCTCATAGAGCAGGAAGAAGACACTACTTAGGTTTATTTGGGGGTGGAAATTACTGGCATAGGCCTACATTTGAGAATAAAGTACACTCCCAGGACATTTGGCACCTGCCACACATAGCTATTATTAGAAGGCCTTTACCTTAAAAATAAATTTAAAAAAAAGTAATAAAATTTTATCTCCAACTTGGTTGCAAGCCCATAAAGAATATGAGCCCTCCCTTTCCCCTATACTGACTTGTTCGTAAGTTTCTTGACTGATTTTACTAGAGTGTAAGAGCTGCAGCGTTTATATGCAACCACATTTATGCATAAGAGCTACCTGTAGATAGAAATTATATACTGTGCTGCAGATGGGCTCTCAGGCCTCTTGGGACATGGCTTACTGGTACAACATGGTTGCTTATAGGAGGAATTTTATTGTGTTGAAAAGGGTTGGAAGACCAGGATTGGTATTTCCAATTAAATTCTCAGGAAAAGTTTTTTTCTGATGATTTAGTGGCACCATTCATGTCAGATACCACTTGACTGATGGGATGGAAGTTGTTGGAAAGAAATCTAAGCCAAGAAGGGTAGTGTGTCCTTTCAAAGCTTCCATTTTCTCTTAGATTGTTGGTACTTCCATGAATTCTGTGGTATGGCTTCTGTCAACCCAGGAGGCAATAGGTAATAGACACTGGTTGATGGCAAGCTGCTTATGGATCTGATGCTGTAACTCACTGGCACCTTCACAATGTAAGAGGAAAGGATCGACTAAATGGTCACCAATCCTCACCAGACTACCATGGTTGCAGATTTCATCCTAAGGATGTAGGGTTCTGGTGAGCCTCAGGAGTGTAAGGAAGAAAACCAATGAGAAAACTTGAATATATCCTCTGCCTTGCTAACACCAGGTGAAATGTGGAGATCCATTCTAGTACATTCTAAAGAAAATGTAAATATATATATGCATAATATAAAGGATGCATGTGGAATTGACAGGTGAATGAGGCATTGATTCACTGTGTCTATACGAGCTGTATATTTTTTTAATGAGGTATAATTGACATACAACATTATCTTATCTTAGTTGTAGGTATACCATGTGACTCAGTATTTGTATAAATTGAAAAATGATCGCCATAAGAGTCTTTAACGTCCAACACCATATATATTGAGAGAGAGAATAAAAACCATTTTCTCAACTTATTTTTACAATGAAACTCTTGCTTCAAAGAATTCCTATTACGTATTTCAAAACATGGTGTGGGAAATGCTGTACCTTATTGCTTCCTTTGATTTAAAGTAATGTCTCTTAAGGTTTGGGGGCTAATAATGTTGGGGTTTTTGGTTGTTGTTGTTGTTCTGAATGCCAAGAGTTTTAATTTATTATAAACTTTATGTGTATAATTTTCATAAGATTTTTTTTCACATCTTAATTTTTTTGTTTTCAGTGTTCCAAGATTCATTGTTTATGCACCAGACCCAGTACTCCGTGCAATACATGTCCTCCATAATACCCACCACCAGGCTCACCTAACCCTCCACGCACTCCCCTCCAAAACCCTCAGTTGGTTTCTCAGAGTTCACAGTCTCTCATGCTTCATCTCGCCCTCCAGTTTACTCCAGTTCACTTTTCCTTTCCTTCTTCTAATGTCCTCCATGTTATTTCTTATGTTACACAAGTAAGTGAAACCATATAATTGACTTTCTCTGCTTGACTTACTTCACTCAGCATAATCTCCTCCAGTCCTGTCCATGTTGATACAAAAGTTGGGTATTCATCCTTTCTGATGGCTTTAATAATCTTTTCTGATTATAAAGATAATGCACATTCACTTAAAAAATGAAAAAAAAAAAAGAAAAAGGAATGAAGAACAATACAAAAATCAGTAATAGTATTTCTACACAGAAATAACCACCATGAATATTTTAGTATATGTCCTTTGTCTTCCTTTCTCATTTCTTTTCTCTCATACTCTCCATTTCCATACACCTAAACATTAAGCACAAACCTGGAATAATATTTTATATACTGTTTTATAACTTGGTTTGTTTAACCATACATAGTAAAAGTTTTTCTGTGTCAATAGATAGAAATCTAATTTTCTATTATTAATGGTTAGATGAGATGTAATTAATAAAATGAGCCATACTTGATTGGACTAATTTTCCACAAATGAAATTTAGGGTTTCTTTAAAAAAATAGAATCTCCACTGAATACTCTTTTTCCCACTGAATATTCTTAATATACAAATCTTTGCATCATTGAACACTTGAATATTTCTTTCCTTAGGAAAAATTTCTATAAGTAGACTTATTGGCTCAAAGGGCATTCATATTTGAAGGCTTTAGATATTCATTTTGGAGCTAATATTTTCTTAGCAATATTATATGCTTAATTCTGGGGGAGGGGTTGTACATGAATTGCAATCATGAGTTTTATTGGATACAAGGGGCCCTGCTCGGTGCTTTTTTTCCAAAGAGCAAACGTGCCTGCTAGCAGTAAATATGAAACAAAACCTCAGTTCTGCAATCTGGCACGCAATTGTTCATTTCTTCAACAGAGCAAGGGGAAAAAAAGTGGTTTTGATAGTGTAACAAACACATTGATCTATTGAAGTACTACCACAGACATATTTAATTTCTGTGAAAATAATTGGGTCTGTGGGAATAATTATAGCTATCAAATTGTTTCTTCCAAAAAAGAAAGGAAAGGGGGTTTAAATCATTAACAATCAGAGTCATAGCTCTTTTGATCCTCAGGAAAAGAAGCATGAAAGTTGCCCTCAAGTGGGAGGGTAGGCAGGGAGAAAGAAAGGGAAGGGGTAGTCTTTATGGTTCCACCTTCCCCCAGCACACAAAGGGTTGGCAGTATCTCAAGTTCCATTTATCTGTCAGCTGCCATAGCTCTCGGCCTTGGATGAGGGGCTATGGGGGCATAGGTGGGGGTAGCTGCTGAGAGAAGAGGCAGCTTATGGTTTTGTATCTTCTACATTGCAAGGGCAAAAGCCATGTGACCCTTGGTTATAAGGCTGGTTAAGGCATTTTCACATGTTCTCTTAATCATCACAGCTATAGAGTGAAGTTTGTACCATTATATCCATTTTACAGAAGAAAACTGAGGATCAAAGAACTTAGAGGTGGACGTGGTTTGCTGTTGTAAGAGAGTGGGGAATGGAGTTGGAACCCTGACACTGCAACTCCAAACATATAATTGTCTAGTAACTTACCTGTTCCGTATTATTTTTCCTGTTACTCACTAATGATTCCCATGTACCAAGTACTTTCACATAAATAATCACATATATTTAACCCTCAGAAAAGTCCTCTGAAATAGATTTTATAATCTATATGAGTTTGCTAAAGCTGCTATAACAAGGTACCACATGCCGAGTAGCTTAACAATAGAAATATTTTACAGTTCTGAAGGCTAAAAGTCCTAGATCATGGTGTGGACAAGGCCATGCTCCCTCTGAAGGCCCGAGGGAAGATAGTTCTGGGTCTCTCACCTGTTACCTATTTGGTAAAACTTACGGGTAGTTTCTTGACTTGTGGTAGCCTGTCCCCTGTCTTCTCATGGTATTCTGCTTATGTGTGCGCATCTCCAACTTTCTCTTTTTTATAAGGACACCAGTCATGTTGGATTAGGGGCCCACCCTACTCCAGTATGACCTCGTCTTAACTACTTAAAGCTGCAACAACCCTATTTCCAAATAAGATCATATTCTGAGGTACTGGAGGTTAGATCTTCAACATATGAATTTGGTGGGGGACACAATTCAACCCATAACAGCATCTCCATTTTTCATGTGACAAAACTGGTTGATCTAAATTTGCTGAGCATGGAAATGTCAGGGCCAGGATTTGGAGTCAGCTTTTCTGAAGAGGAGCCCACAGCATTTTGCTATTATAGTTCTCTTCCTCACAAATAAATATGGATTAGATCAGAGCCAATGTGACTGAGACATAAACAATTGTCATGCAAATCGTACATTAGAAATGCAAATAAAATGTAATTACAAAGATGATTTAATCCCAGGCCAGCCTACTTGATGGACTTAAAAGGGCAAAAGTCACAGGAGATTCTTGATTTGGGGAATATAGGGCTTGCAGACCCACAAGTCTGCTGAGCAGGAAGATTAGATGATTCAAAGCTGGGAAGCGTATAAACTGATTGTCTGGCCAACAGGTGAAAAGGAGAAAACTGGGGACAGGGTACTAAGTTGGGTGCAGAGAACACACTTGTGAGGCCAAGTATCCCAAGGTGGATGACACCCCGAGACTCAGTAATCCTAAGAAAGGCACTGTTACTGTAGGGCAGTTACTAGATTACTAGAGGGTAGAATGACCAGTGCCTTAGTGGCCGGGGGCTGAGAGGTTACCCAGAATGGGATTTTTAGCCCTAAAACCTAGACAGTCCCAGGCAAATGTATGGTTGTCACTTAATAAGGAGGGAAACCTGGCAGTCTGGCATGAACCTGATTGATTAGTAAGTGGGGCCTCCTGGTTTAAGTACCACACTAGGGAGTCAAAAATTTGCCATAGGAAGCGTTCAACTTCCAGTGGAAATAATGATGTTGTTAGGTATCACACCTTATCAGTACATAGCTTCCCCACCGCCACACACACAGAGTGTACCTACATCGCTTTCCCATTAGCTGAGGAGGTTACATTAGGAGATGGTGGATTCCACTGAAAGTGAAAATCATAGACAGGCTTCGGTCCTTTGTTGGTAACTGAAATATCAAAGGCGAAGACTAGCCTCACCAAAGGACCTTTCTGTTTCACCCCCTTTTCTCCAGTCCCTGCTCTGGTCCCTTACGTGACCAGGCAATGAGAGAAGAGAATTTCTTCAATTTTTCTGATTGAAAAATAACTAAGGCCCTTATTCACAGCACAGATTCTGTGGGGCCCCTGGGAGGCTCAGTCAGTTAAGCGCCTGACTCTTGATTTTGGCTTAGGTTATGATCTCAGGGTTAAGATCAAGCCCTGGGTCTGCTTCAGGCTGGGTGTGGAGCCTGCTTAAGATTCTCGGTCTCCCTCTCCCTCTGCCCCTTCCCACTGCCCTGCTAAAGAAGAAGAAGAAGGAGGAGGAGGAAGAAAAGAGAGAAACAGCACAGATTCAGAAACAACTTTATTCAGAAGCTCCAGGGAAGAGCCTGAGAAGCTATGTGTGTGTGTATTTTCAATCCTATATATACTTAAACTAGCTCCCAGGTGATTATTCAAAGTGGGGAAGAGTTAGGAACTCTTGACCGGGAGCCACACCAGTAGGAGACCACATGCCCATCCTCTTCTCAAAACAAAGTGAGAGATACACAGAGGGGAGAGGAACTGGAAAATACTAGTTTCTGTTCAGTTTGCCTGTGCCTATTTCCAGAGGCATGTTTTTTTGTTTCCCAACAAGCACACCTAGGAAAGAGGGTGGATGGATTTTTTTTTTTTTTTTTTTTTTTTTTTTTCCAATAGTCTGGCTCTGTAGATTTTTCTGACAGCAATGTTTCTGGCAGCCCAAGAGAACTGGGGAAGGATGCGGGTGGTGTGATGTAGGGGTGAGAACAGAACCTCAGCACACGGCAGGTAAGAGAGGCCTCATCTCTCTGCGTCGTGCTCCTGTCTGTGTGGAGGACGAGGAGGGTTCCAGATTGTTAACCAGCAGCAGCTGGCAGCTTTATTGTTTTTTAATTAAATAACCCCCAGCCACAGGAGCACGCACGAATCCCCCACCCCCTCCTCCTCATGAAACCTCATTAAGCAAGAGGACTATAATTAAACCCGGAATCCACGGTTGACACTCCTACCATCAGTCTATTGCTACTGCGTCCGGCTGTGGGTAAAAAGACAGCTCTCTCCTCCACGTTTTATGGGCAGAGGGCAAATAACAGGGAGAGGCCATCTTTATCTGTCACGTAATGGGCAACTCGGCCCTTCCTTGAGGGCAACCAGATGTGCCTTTTGTCCTTAACTACCTCCGTGGTGGATGGGCGGCCATCAAATAAAGAAAGACATCTGCCCGGGAGGGCCAAAGAGCAAAGGAATTTTCCTGATGTTACTTAGTGGTGCGTTTGGGCCCAATATGTCAGGACAATCTCGGTATGATTGGAAGTGATATGGAAAGTGGTAGCCATCAGCACTTTAAAGTAGGCCTATTTTTGTCTTACCAGGGGCGGTATGGCTACACAGGCGCTTGTTTCTCCTACCTTGCCTCTCCTTCTCTTCTGCCCCTCCTTACTTGGTTGGCCCCCTTAACTGTACCTCACCCATCCCCCGCAGTCTCTTTCCTCTATGCCTGCCATTCCTCGGTCTCTGAACCCCTTGTACCTAATGTCTAATTGCAGAGCCTCTCAGTATGTAGTAGCTCTCATTGATACGTGGAATACTGCTGCTTTTTTTTTTTTTTTTAATATTTTATTTATTTATTTGACAGAGATCACAAGTAGGCAGAGAGGTGGGCCGAGAAAAAGGAGAAAGCAGGCTCCCCATGGAGCAGAGAGCCGGATGTGGGGCTGGATCCCAGGATCCTGGGATCATGACCTGAGCCGAAGGCAGAGGCTTTAACCCACTGAGCCACCCAGGCGCCCCCGGAATACTGCTTCTTAACATAGGAGCAGACTCCTTTAAAAAATCTCCTGCATGGGCAGAGGAGTGAGGGAGCAGATGAGCACAGAAAGGCAGAGCTCTTTTCAGATGTAATCAATCCTGAAAAGCCAAATTCCTCTCCCTACCCCCAGCTTGGGCAAAGCCCTGGTAATATTGTTTCCTGTAAAGTCCCCAAACCCAGTGAAAACGAATTTATCATTTACATCATTTCTCTTTGTAGCTCTGACAATTCATATTACCCCAGAACCTGACATCTCCACTTTCCTCCAATTGATAAATAATCTCTTTTTGATTTCTGTAACTGAGACACATCATAAGCCCAACATACAAAGGAAGATTCATTGGTCGTTTATTTCACATGTGAGCTCCTTGAAAAATTGAGTCCGCGTCACCATTTGGGCATTAATTCCTGACATGCCACTTATCATATTTTGATTGTTTCCAGGAGAACACCATACTTTAACTCTTTGGGAATAATTTAACTGATCAAATACACGCATCTGGTTGTTATGGTAACTAAAGTTCTAAAAATAATATAAAGAAAAGACTACCTTTAATTGAAATCACAAGAAGTTGTTATGGTAACTGGAATTTTAAAAGTAACTAGGTTAAACTACATTTCATTTTATCCAGCTCTTTACACAAACAAATTCTGATTAAAATATCAGGTTTAATTTAATCAGTTAATTAATGTCACTAAATGTCATTTATCTTATAACTCTCATTTACATTCACTGCTGAATTATCCCACTTGCTAATTTATAACCATTCTGCCTTCAATTTAACATTCTGGAACCTGGGGCAAAGTGTGTAGTGAGAAAGTGTAGCTAGGATTAGATATCAACCTAAATTCTGCCTCTGCCTCTTATTAGCCTCCTGAACCATCCATTTCTCTATCTGTAAGGTGGGGATGAGATTACCAGCTCTGCTTTTGACATATTCTCTGTATGGCTCAAATAAAATTATGTATATGAACATGTTTGATATTTGAGAACATACCACAATGGAACACATTATTATACCATGTTATTTTGTCTACACACGTTTGGTTACCCAGTTTTTAAAAAAGAAAACCATATGAAAATAAACTAGAACTGTTTACACTTACAACACTGAGTACAGAATTTTAAGTTGAGATAATTAATTCAAGAGTGATACTGATCATTCTCATCTTCCAGGTCAAAACTCTTAAGAATGGAGGGATCTGGATAAGGGTAAGGGTAGTATTAAATCCTTCACTGATATCCCCTATTTTGTCTTTCATATAAGAGGTACATGAAAGGTACTTAATAAGTTTATATTCATTCACCATGTTTTAGTAGTGGATTCCACATGTTTAAGGATCTGTGCTAAAATAAACTCTTACACCATTCAAATTATTCCCATTTTGAGAAGAGATGTAGACATGGAAACAAATGTTCTCAATCAAACTCTGGTTTCCATGAGACGAGAGGAATAGATCAAGTCTGTAGGAAGATGGGTGGTGTGAGTGGGTTTAACAAAAACTTGTTTAGAAGATAAACCTTGAAGAGTGTGTACCAGGCCTGGGAGTGTTTGGGGATAATGGAGGTCATCCCATTCATTGGGACAATGTGTAAAGGCTCACACCTGTTCCAGGAACTAAGCTTGGTGAGAGAGAGAGAGAGAGAGAGAGAGACAGCAGGAACTAAGACTGAAATGTGCAGGGTTCTGGACCGTATTTGCTAATGAGCACTACAGAAACACAGAACTTAGTGTTTGAGACCTGAAGAAAAAAAATGTATTCGCCTCAAAAATAAAACTTCAAAATTGAGTTTAATTCATGTTTAAACATCTACAAAATGTAATGTTGGGCCAACTTCATTAATTATCATATTTACTACTCCTAAATATTTCATTACAGTTAAAACAATTTGAAAGTTAAATTTTTCTAACTTTGCAAGAATTTCCAACAATGCAGAGTAATTGCCAAGAACTCATAGCCAATCTCAAATTAAATTTGCTATCTGTAGCCAAATTATTTCCTCAAGCAAAATTATATTTTTTTACCCCCCAAATAAGTGCGTGTTAATGAGTTAGATATGGTGTAGAATAGAAGCTCCAGAAGCAAGAATTCTGGAGGTCTATATGGTTTTTAATGGAACAGACAGGATTTTTTTGTTGTTGTTTGGTTTGGTTTTGGTTTTGGTTTTAGGGGGTTTCTTGTTTGTTTTTTTGTGACTTAAGGACTTAAAAATAAGAGGAAACAACTAGCAAAACAATGATAGAGACAGGGGTGAGTATGTATTGTCAGAACAATGACAGTACATGTTTAATGAAGAGAAATAAAAAAGTGTAGAAAGACTGGTGAAGATTTTGAAAGGAAGATTTGCGTTCTTTTCTTGGCTCCATTGCCTGGAGCTCAGCTTCCCATGTGCACCAGTGTGGCAGACAGCTATTATCTGTGCCAGCATTTTAAGTTCTTGCTACTTCTTCAGTCTGAAAGCTAGCTGAGGACCTGTGGTGGCTTTCCCTTGTCTTCTCTCCTCCAGCCTGTGCAACAGTTTTATCATTACCCAATCTCCTCCATTACATTCCTTCCTACTTGAAATACCTGGAGTTGACTTTATTTTTCTGACTGAGACCTGATTGGTACACTACAATCATTACAGTTTTTGTTATTGCTAGAATTATTCCCCCCAAGGTCTTAGGAACAGGACCTTATCTTATGCGCTGTAATAGCCCTTGAACCAAGCATGTACCTTCCTGCTACTTTCTCCTCCTTCTCAGTTCAGGGCAGGATTCAATTACAAATCAAACTGGCTGAACCAAGAAAGCATCTTCCTTCTCAGTACAGAGTTCCAATTAGCTACGAACAGTCAATAGGGGATGGCATTAAATATGAAATCTATTTGTCATTCCTGACCTAGATGGGGGAAAAAAAGGTTTGTGGAAAGAATAAATTAATGCATAAATGTAGAACAACCTTTAGTTTAACTCTTTGCTCTTTTAAGGACAGAATATACATCCCTTAGCCTACTGCTGATAGCTGTGCTGTGGATGCTTTTTAGAAGTAAGAAAAAGAGTTAAGAGCCTGGAGAATCATGGACAGAAAAGTCCATGATTTCTTTTTCTTCAAGTACAGAGAAGTAGAGAAGAGTTAATGAGATGGGAATTATATAAGTAAGTAAAATGGTATTTATAATACTGATGTGATTTATATAATATCTTGCAAAAGTTATTTCCAATTCAATTTGAATTTATATCTCTTGATTTGTACATGTCCCAAATATCTAAAGGAACCCTCAGAATGAAGAAAAGACTTTGCCTTTGCCTTTTCTTAAAAACTAGAAACAGGATGTCTATGAGGTGATACTTTAGTTGATGGTTTATAAATGAGGCCTATTAATGTAATGGCTTTTAAAGTTTTTGTTTTTAATCATAGAATCCTTAAACCAGAAAAGTTCCCAAGGGGTCTGAGGCTCTACCCTCTGCCTGTACCTAAATGTTCTCAGACTAATGATCATCATTTCCTCCCCTCAGTGACTTGCTTCAAAGTAGCCAATTTTTGTTTTACTTTTATCTTTAAAAAAAAAAGAAAATACTTTTTTTCACCGTTTCCCTATAATTAGCATATATGTTTTTAATTGGCTTATGTTCTCTCTCTATATTAGATTTTTCTTTTCACTGAGTTTTAAAGGCTAGTTACCCAATCTTGAGTGGAACTTTTCTCATCAAGCCATCATCTCGCCTACACCATTTTTATAGCTAGGCCTCAAATATCTGGGCAAAGGTAATTAACTTTTATGCTTTTTTATTACCTCTGTTACAAAAGAATCTGAATTACTGATATTATATAGTTCTTCTTGAACCATCACATGACCTACTTTTGTGGTAAGATTACCTACTTGTATATTAGCACTGGTAGAATGACTATGTTTTCAAAAGTAACTATCTTGTAAAAATAAAATAAAAGTATCTTGTGATTTTCATTTTTAGCAATATTATAGTTACTGGTATCAGGCTTGCCCTCCCACACTAAACAGCCAGAAATCAAGACATATTTTTCAGTTATTTTCAGACACTTGTAGCACAGGACTGTAATCCATTAGACAAGGCAAACCAAGTGAGCCCAATAATCACACTGGCCTTCTATCTTAGGCACTTCCTGGACTGTGGCTCAGGGAGAGGAAATACAAGCAGAGCAGAGTGATCTTGCTAAGTTAAAAAAGCAGAGATTGGAGTTTGAACAGGCAGAGGCAGCTGGGATTTATAAGACAGAGTACTAAAGAAAAAAAAGGATATGAAGAGAACAGCTCCAAAATTAGCTGCATCTCCGCTACGTCCTATTCTCTAAGCCTCTTTTTTCTACATGTTTTAGTGGTTGCTCTAAGGTTTATAACATGCATCCTTGACTTATTCTTAACATAAGACAAAAGTAATATACACAAAGTATAATATATAATGTCCATGTAGGGATTATCCCAGGATATATGGTTTGTTTAATGTTTGAAAACCTGTTAACGCAGTTCACCATTAATAAAATAAAAAGGGAGAAAAGCAAAGAGCCTCTCAATAGAAGCAGAAAAAAATACACTTTGATAAAATTCAATACCACTTCATGATAAAACCTTTTAGCAAATTGGGAATAGAAGAGAACTAGCTCAATTTGACAAAAGCACCTTAAAAAAAAAGGAGGAAGTATCAGTCTCAGTGATGATAAACAAAATGTCCCCTATGTCAGTGAAGTGAATAAGACAAGGTTTTCTGCTCTCACCACTTCTATTTAAGATTTTACTGGAAGGCCTAGCCAATGCAATAAGACAATAAAAATTTTTAAAAAGACAATGGCCACCTGCTTTCCAAAATGACTATGTTACAGGATTTTTTTCTCCTTTGGTGTCTATGGTTCCTGGTAGGGTTAATCAAATTAAAACGCCCCCCCAACAAGTCCATAAAAACCGGTAGCCTTAGAAATACTGGGGGCGACTCTCTCCGTCCCCTCCCTCTTCAGGAACTTTGTGCGATCCCTCAAACTTTGTATTATCGCTCAATAAACTTTCCTTTGCTGCCTACCCCTCTGTCTGGTCTACCTCATTATTCTTCCAAGTAGTGTTACCAGGAACCATGGGCACCGAAGGAGAAAAAAAATCCCGTAACGCAGTCATTTCAGAAGGCAGGTGGGAAGTTTCTATGCATTTACCATAGAACCCAGAAATTCTGCTTTTAGGTATTTACCTGAGGGGTGAAAAATATGTTCATATAAAGACTTATAAACATATATTTATAGTCACTTTAAAAAATACAATAACAACCACTGGAACAACACAAATGTCCATCAACAGATGAGAGAGGATAAATAAATTGTGATATGGCCATACAAGGGTATAATACCCAACAATATGAAGGAATGAATTACTGGCACATACAGAAATCTGGCCAAATTTCATAAGTCGTATACTAAGAAAAAGAATCCTGACACAAAACAGTATACAATATATGACTGCATTTATATGAAATTTTGAAAAAGTCAAAAGTAATCTATAGAGACAGAAAATAAATCAGTGGTTGCCTGGGGCCAGGGTAAGATGTGGGACACAAATTTTAGGGGGCGATGGTAATGTTTGGTCTGGTTTGTATTGGTTATTAAATGGATGTTGAAATGGGTGTATTTCTTCATATGCATTTAATAATGCACTTAAATGGGCTTACTTTGTTATCTGTAAATTTTATCTCACTAAAATTAATTTATTGAAAAGAAATATTCTTTTTTTTTTTAAAGATTTTATTTATTTGACAGAAGGGATCACAAGTAGGCAGAGAGGCAGGCGGGGGTGAGGGGGAAGAGGCTCCCTGCTGAGCAGAGAGCCCGATGTGGGGCTCAATTCCAGGACACTGAGATCATGACCTGAGCTGAAGATAGAGGCTTAACCCACTGAGCCAGCCAGGTGCCCCTCAGAAAGGAAATATTCTAATCCTGTTATCCTCCCAAACTCATTCTTTCTCTGTTTCAATTTCTATATGAAATCAATTACTGCATATATAGCTAATATACCTATTTGAGGTATGAAAAGTCAGATCTGTTATATATATATTACACATGGATATACATTATATATGGGCATTTCTTTTGGGGGAAAACTTCAAATCATTACTTTCTGTACTGCTGTATTTTCTTACAATTTTTAAAAAGAAGTTACTGTATTGATCTTGCCACATACAACTGAATAACTTTTACCAAAATTAATAAGATCATGTAGGACTTTTCCCCTCCTTTAACATTTGAACAGGGGTGCCTGGGTGTCTCAGTCAGTTAAGGGTCACACTCTTGATTTCAGCTCAGGTCATAATCTCATGATCATGAGATCGAGCCCTGTGTCAGTGCAGCCTGGAGCGTGCTTAACATTCTCTATTCCCCTTGCCCTATGCCCCTCCCCACTCTAAAAAAAAGGCATGAACCTTCAGCTGCATTTTTATCACATGACTTTTCCCTTTTGGCCATATCTGATTGGCTTGACTTAGGTCTTTTTATTTTTATTTTTATTTTGTTAAGATTTTATTTATTTGTTTGACAGAGAGAAGATCACAAGTAGGCAGAGAGAGAGGGAAGCAGGCTCCCTGCTGAGCAGAGAGCCCGATGCAGGGCTGGATCCCAGGACCCTGAGACCATGACCTGAGCCGAAGGCACAGGCTTAACCCACTGAGCCACCCAGGCACCACAACTTAGGTCTTTTTAATTAGTTACAGCTTAAAGTACAGGATTACAGAGTAGAGCCATGACTGCTGAAGAACCCTACTCCCATAGATTGGAGGAGTTCCCTTAAAAAAGATAGAGACCTTTAACAGGTGTATTTTCTAAAATTTCACATATATCCAGAAAGGAACACCCCAAATTTCTGCTATTTCATACCTTGATTGTCTGGAGCACATACACAATTCTAAAGACGCTTCTCCAGATAATTGTACTTCCCAACAAGAAGTAACCCAAGGTCCTATCAAAAGTGACATAGATACCGGACACGTAAATAGGTCACTGCCTTCAAAAAGCATTACCTCCCCGAGAAATGCTTTTCTCCTGTACTTTTGTTATCATTCCATCACTTTTCTCTTTAACTAGTGAATCAAAAAATATTTCAACCTACTTTATATACAATAGTATGTAGAAAAGGAGAAAAAAGATACAAAGAAAAATGACAACTCCTAATCAAAGGAGGAAAGAGAAAAGGGAAAGTGGGTGGAAAAATTAAATCTTTGGGCTCAACTAACAAGACACAGAAGTGGAAACTATAGTTCTTGATGCTACGAATGACCTCCCTTCTCTTACCCATCCCGTCACCTTCTGAGCTTTAGTCAAAACCTTATTTTACTTAGTTTCTGTCCTTGGAAGACTTCTGAGTCCTGAAAGACCCTGTTGGTGGGTTTTTGGCCCTGGGTATGATGGTAAAATTCCAATAAAATCTCCAAATTCCATCAACATTGTATAAAGTAGAAACCTTTTTCTTTCTTTCTTTCTTTCTTTTTTTTAAGATTTATTTATTTATTTTAGAGAGAGAGAGAGAGTGGGGAGGGGCAGAGGGAGACAGAGAAATCTCAAGGCGACTCCTCACTGAGGTCATGATCTCAGGGTTATGAGATCGATCCCTGAGATCATGACCTGATCCAAAAGCAAGTCAGACTTAACTGACTGACCCACTCAGGCACCCTGTAGAAACAGTTTTCTTAAGATAATTTCAGCTAACAGTATATACCTTACATTTAAAAATTAATTTGTGACATTCTACAAATTAGTACTATGAAAGGACTACAAAATTACAAATGCTTATCATAAAAAAATTGGGGCAGTATAGAATTATGTCAAAATAATTCTTAAAGATAGAAATAAAAAGCAAGTCAGTTAAGTGTCTGCCTTCAGCTCAGGTCATGGTCCCAGGGTCCTGGGATCGAGCCCCACATTGGGCTCCCTGCTCAGCAGAGAGCCTGCTTCTCCCTCTCTCTCTCTGACCCTCCACCTACTTGTGTGTGCTCTCTCTCTCTCTCTCTCCTTCTATCAAATAAATAAGTAAAATCTTAAAAAAAAAAAAAAAGAATGTAGCAAAACTCTCTTCAATCCCATCCTTGTCTTCCTCCTATAAGTAGATGTGAACTACTATTGACAGTGTAGTAAAATTTCTTGTGGACTTTTTTTGATGCATATACGTGTGTGTGTGTGTGTGTGTGTATTTATGTCCTTTGGTATATGAGAACATATCAAAGGCTCAGGGCTGGTTGCTATTGCTGCCTATGATGTATGTTTATAAGCACTAAAATAGCCAAAGAGTAAATAGTGAGAAGTAAATATGCAGAGCCAAACACTTGGTTAATTTGGTTAATCAACTCTATCATAAGTAGCCTGGTCCAGGCTACAGAACCTGCTAGAAGTTCCCAGCAGGGAAGAAGGAGGGGCTAGTGACGGGGGAAATGAACTGATCATCAGGACCCGCGGACTGTGATTCATGCTGTTGTCTGTGTCTGATGTGCCTGATTGGAGCAAGTGGGATGAGAACCACTTTACGCCCTTCAGGAAAGTAGCCATTCTTGGTTTTAGTTTGAGTTTATGAAGATTCACCAAGCATGATGCAAAGAGACATTAAAAACATTAATGTGATATGGAGAAAGGGTCTCTGTCCATTTGGCTCTGGTTCAGAGTATCATACTTGTTGGCTTGGGCTCTGCATTGTTTCACTCTGCCCAGTGGCTAGGTAACCTTGGAGAAGGCAAATCCTACCAAAGGAATAGCAATAAAATGGAATCTAGAGATGTTGCACTACAGAGGTTTCAATTTAAATTCTTAAGGACTTTTTAAATAAAATTTTATTTTTAGAACAGATTTCTAAATGTTGATTTACAGAAAGCTTTTGAAAATAAGATTTTTCCTGGGGCGCCTGGGTGGCTCAGTGGGTTAAAGCCTTTGCCTTTGGATCAGGTCATGATCCCAGGGTCCTGGAATCGAGCCCCGCATCAGGCTCTCTGCTCGGTGGGGAGCCTGCTTCCTCCTCTCTCTCTCTCTGCCTGCCTCTCTGCCTACTTGTGACCTCTGTCTGTCAAATAAATAAAATCTTTAAAAAAAAAAGTAAGATTTTTCCTGTATCCCATGCCCGATTTTCCCTATTATTAACATCTTATATTAGAATGATGCATTGTCATGATAAATAAATCAATATTGAAACATTATTAGTAACTAAAGCCCATATTTTAGTTTCATTTCCTTAGTTTTTACCTGAAGTCCTGTTCCAGGATCCCATTCAGGACATTTTAGTTAATCATCATGTCTCCTTAGGCTCCTCTCGGCTGTGACAGTTTCTCAGAAATTCTTTGTTTTTGATGACCCTGACAGTTGTAAGGAATGGCTGGTCAGGTATTTCATAAATGTCCTTCAAGTGGGATTGTCTGATGTTTTTCTTCTCATTACGCTAAGGTTAGGAGTTAAGGGGAGAGAGACCACAGAGGTAGGTTACCATTTTCATCATACTTAACCACAGTTGATGTTAACCCTGATGACCTAGCTGGGGTTACATTTGTCAGGTTTCTCCACTATAAAGTTTCTCTTGCCTCCCTTTCCATAATGTGCCCTTTGTTGGCAAGTCACTCTTCACGGACCACCCTTAAAGAGTGGGACTTGTAATTCATGTCTTCGTTAGCAGATAGATACATACATTGTTTGAAATTCTCTTGGGAGCATTTCTCTTCTCCCATTAGTTATGATTCAATACTGTTTTGTTTACTTCATTGCTCTAAAACTGTTACAGTTTTGGCCATTAAGAACCCTTTTGGGCTCCTATATCTCTTTGACATTGTGCCATCACTGTGTTTTTGAGCACTTCCTTACCCCTGGCATTACAAGACGCTCCAGGCCCATCCTGTATGTTTCCTCTTTCAGGCCTAGAATAAACCATTTTTCTAAGGAGCTGGTGGTTCTTTTCATTGGAGAGTGGTATTAGAAATGGACCCTGAGTGCTAGATATGCTTATTACTACCTAGGAATCATAGTTTTTAGACCCTGTCAGCTGACAGAGCAAATTAATTATATGTATGTATACTAACCCACGTATATGCACATAGCTATAAATACTTCTCTCTCAAGCTATGTGTGAATTCATGTTGATATCTCCAACTCTAATGGCTTTCCACATGGATCATTTTACCCTTCTCCCTTTGTCTGTAATATCACTCTCCAACAGTGGGAAACCTGGCTCCCCTCATCTGCCATCTATTGACTTAATCATTCAGTTCCCATGTACATGGACATTGTTGCATACATCCATGGGCAACAACTTTATCAACCAGCATACAGTGCCTTTGTGCAGTTCCATTTGCTTTAGAAGAGTCCACTAATTTTCAGAGTTACTTATGTCCACATTTTTTCCCCTCTCCCCCATCAGTAAAATTGTTTCGTCCACTTGTAAAACAGATTCTTTTGTCATTAAATCCTGGGATGTCCCAACCACCTAAATGATGTTTTATAAAATTCTCATACATTTAGAGTCACTCTTCCTGCTTTAAAGGTCTGTTGGTTTTGATAAAAGTGTCACATATCCACATTGATAGCACCATACAGAATGGTTTTACTAAGCAAAAAATCCCCCTGTGATTCTCCTATTCAGCTCTCCCCCACCAACAACCCCAATCCTGCTATCTACTGATCTATTCATCATCTCTATAGTTCTTCTCTTTCCAAAATATCTATAAATGGAACCGACACAGTACATTGTTTTTTCACAGACTGCCTTCTTTCACTTACAACATGCATTTAAGCTTCCTCCACTTCTTTGCATGGTTTGATAGCTCATTCCTTTTTATCACTGAAAACTAGTATTTTTTTTTTGTATGGATGGATATACCACAGTTTATCACATGACCTATTGGAGAACATCTAAATTACTTCTAGTTTTGGACAATTATGAATAAAGATTCTATAAACATTTTCATGCAGATTTCTGTGTAACCATGTATTTAAATCCATTGGGTAAATACCTAGGAGCATGAATGCTATATTTCATAGTAATAGTACATTTAGCTTTGAAGAAACAGTCAAATTGTCTTCCGAAGTGATATGGAGTGATATGATATGGAGGCTATACATTTTTTAATTCCTATTGGCAATGGATGAGAGTTTTGTTGTTATGCATTTTCGTCAGCAATTTGTGCATTTATTTTTTTAGATTGTTGCCATTTATCATAAGAATGCGCTGGTATTGTTCTGTTGTTTTATTTTAAATTTCTCTAATGACAAATGATGTTTGACTTTTTTTAAAGACTTTATTTGAGAGAGAGAGAGCAAGCACATGTGATTTGCAGGGAAGGACAGAGGGAGAAGGAGAAACAGACTCCCCACTGAGCAGGAAGCCTGATGCAGAGCTTGATCTCAGGACCCTGGGATGATGACCTGAGCCAAAGGTGGAAGTTTAACCAATTTAGCCACTCAGGCACCCCCACATCTTTTTATATGCTCATTGACTCTCTGTATGTCATTTGTAGTCAGGTGTCTGCTCAGACTTTTGACCATTTTTTTTAATTGGCTATTTTCTTACTGTTTAATTTCAAGATGTTTTTAGTATATTTTAGATAGACACCCTTTATCAGATATATGTTTTGCAAATATTTTTCTCTGAGTCTGTGGCTTTTTTTTCATTCTATCAACATTGTCTTTTTCTATAAATTAGAAAATTCGGCTCTATGCAGAATTTTTTAATTTAATTTGATTTTTTAATTCTAATAAAAATTTAATAAAAATTCTAATAAAATCCAAAATTGTTAAAAAATCCAATTTTAGTAAAGTACAAAGTAAAGTTTTTCTTTTGTGAATTATACCTTTGGTATTATATTTGAAAACTTCTTATCAAACCCAAGGTCATGTATATTTTCTTCTGTGTTTTCTTTTAGAAGTTGTAGTTTTATGTTTTACATTTAGCCTTATTAAAGTTTTAACTTTCTTATGAATTAATGTTTTAGGCAATTGGGCTTGTAGAAAACATTAATTTATTTGACACAAGGCATACTTTTCTTTCTGTGCCCGTTTTATCCCCTCAAAAAAGAATGGAGTAGAGCAGAAAAGACATAATTAGTCCATATGATGACTGATGAGTTCAGAAAGAAACTATTTTCTTTATGGATTTACAAATGGTAGTACAATAACTTCTCATTACTTCTTGCATTTCTCATATACTAATTAAGCTTGATTTAAAACACAAGATAAAAAGTTACATACAAACCCCAAACTTTTCACCAATGCCAGGGATGACAGAAGAATGGCGAGAAATATCACTCCAGCCAATTCTAAGGTTAAAATTTGAATTGACTTTTTTTTTTTGGAAGAAGGAACATAAGAGGCAGAGACAGATCTCATTTAATGAAATCATTATGACTCTCAGCATCAACCTAACCTGCCTTCAGATTAGGACATTGCTCTCATAGCAACATCAGTTGTTTGTAGAGCATTTATTTTGCCTTTTCCTCCTTAGCAAAAAAAAACAAACAAACAAACAAAAAAGAAACCAAAAAGAAAAAAAAAAAAACAACACAACACACACACACACACACACACAACAATAAAACACATTTAAATCTATGACTTTTCTACTGAATACTACTTTGGCACATCCCATAAATTTTTTCATGTACCATTATTATTGTTAATTTCTCAATTTTCTGCAGCATTAATTTTCTCCTTACCTTAATAATGACCTTTCTAACATTTTTAATATAATGACTTTACTTTCTAATCAGTATATCTAATCTATACACCTTCAAAAATTTTTATTGCTGCATAATCCTTTATTTTTGGTAGTTTTTTTTTAGTATTGGAAATAAAGTTACATTCTATACTTCTGTGCTATAAAGTTTGATTTACATTTTTTGTCAGCCATCAAAAAGAGAAAGAGTTATTATTAAAGCTTCCCATTAGTACTGCACTTCTGTCCATTTTTTTCTAATTTATAGCAGATTTCAGTTTTCTATTTTGATATGTTATGTGATGCATAAAATTTCATGACAGTTTTATATTCATTGTGAAATATACTTTCTGACAGGATATCTTCATTTCATTTAATATTTCTGCTTTAGTTTCTATCATATTTGTTATTGGTATTGTGATTATTTTTTTATTGTACTTGCCTGATATATTTGCCTCCTTTTTCATCATTGAGTCTATTTTTATTTAGCAACTTTGTATCAGATGGGGCTTTAGAAAATGTCACATAGATGGATTTCTCTTTTATTCTCATACAATCTAAAGATAATATTTTTAAAAGAAGGACACTTTCACAATCACATTTGTAGGCTTAATAAACTAGTTAATTATATATTTCCAATTTATTTTGTAATGTCTCCCAGTCTCCCATGATGTTTCCTCCCCTCTTCTTCCTCGTCTCTCTCCTCTTCCTCCTCCTCTGTCCCTCTCTCCATCCTCTTCCTTCTTCTTCTTCTTCTTCTTCTTCTTTTTACTGACTTTTACTATATAACGATATTTTCTTTGTTTTCATCATCTCTGATATTTTGGAAGAGATCCATGCTGTTTTTTAAGCCACTAATAGTTACTTTAGTTTCAAAATCTCTTTGAGTCCAGGAATGACAAATGTGTGATGTCCTTCTCTTCCCTTCCAGGGAAGATAGTGTAAATGGATTAGAGCACTTTCCCCTGGAGCCTGGATAGGACCTCAACAAAGCCCTCAGGCAGTCATTAGCAATTAACAAGAGTTGGAACAGGAAGCTGAAATCTTCTTGCCATCCTTGCTTTCTCCAATTTAATGAAGCCAGTGGTTCCCAAACGTTGCTGCACATTGGAAGTAGTGGACGAGCTTTAAGCTGGACTCCAAACCAATTAGATGAAAATGCCAGAGGGTGGAAGTCAGGCATCACTGTTTCATAAAAATTCCTAGCTGATTCCAATGCACAGCAAAATTTGACAACTACTGAGTTTAGGCTTAATTTTATGTCCTACTCCTCTTTTCTTCCCGCTTCTGTTATTATCACTGGAATTAAAACTCTCTCCCTCTTTCTCTCTTCCTCCCTTTCTCTGTCCCTTCCCTTCTTCCTTCAAACCATTACATATTTTCTAACTTGAAAACACATTTGGAAATTGACACCCACTTTTATAACCACACTTTATAAGAACCAATTTGAGTATCTCTCAGTTCCAAATGGTTCAAGGTTTGCAATCAGTCATGTTATACTATTACCTTCACATTTTGAGAATTTTAAAGTTTGTTTTCTCTCTCAAGCAGTACAAATACACCTTTAAATTTTTTTCCCAAATAATTTTTATGAATGATACAAGTATTGCATATTTGAGAGTATTTTCACACACAAAATTTGGCTGGGTACAAAATTATTAGATGACATAGTTTCTCTTAAAAATTCTGTAGATATTGGGGTGCCTGGGTGGCTCAGTGGGTTAAGACGCTGCCGTCGGCTCAGGTCATGATCTCAGGGTCCTGAGATCGAATCCCCCATCGGGCTCTCTGCTCAGCAGGGAGCCTGCTTCCCTCTCTCTCTCTGCCTAACTCTCTGCCTACTTGTGATCTCTCTGTCAAATAAATAAATAAAATCTTAAAAAAAAAGTCTGTAGATATTAACCTATTGTCTTCTGATATTTTATCTCATTTTTAAAAAGATTTTATTTATTTATTTGCCAGAGAGAGCACAAGCACCAGGAGCAGCAGAGGGAGAAAGAAAAGCAGGCTCTCCGCTGGGCAAGGAGCCCCGTGTGGGACCCTTATCTCAGGACCCTGTGATCATGATCTGAGCTGAAGGCCCACACTTAAGCATCCTGTCTTTTTTTTTTTTTTTTTCCTTTGTAATTAACTTTTTTCTTTCTTACCTTTTTTGTTTGTTTGTTTTTGCCTAAGGCCTTGCAAAATTTCCTCTTTATTCCTTTAATCCCAAAGCTGGGCTAGAAGGTGCAATTCATTTGCTTGGATGCAGTTGGTGCTTTCAACCTGTGGATACAAATATATTTTCAGCTCAGAAAAGCCATTATCTCATAGCTTTGGTTATTTTTTTTTTCTCTTCTACTTAAACTGATTTCTCCTTTAAGAGCACTGATGCTCTGAGCTGGCTTTCCATTATGTGCCTTCCTAACTATGTTATATCTGTCGTTTTAATCCCTCTGATTTTGCTTCTGGAAGCCAGGGGAACTTTTCAAGTTCATCTTTCATGAAACGGATTTTAAGTTTCATAATATGATTGAGATTTCTACTACTCGTCATGTGAATTCTATTTTTACAATTCCATTTATCCAAGGATCTTTTACATTCTCTGTTTCTGTGTTTGATTTTTAGAGTATCCTGTTCTTGTTTTATGCATGCAACTTATTTTATCTTTTTTGGTGAGATGAGTAACATTTTAATTTTCAATGATCATTTTTTCCTGCACCATGTCTTTTTCTTTCAGTTTCCTTCTTTTCTCTTGTTTTCTTCTTTGCCTTTTAAACTAGGTACTTCGCAGCTGGGTGAGGGGGTATGGAAAACTTTGATTATTTGCTCATATTTAAGAGTGGGGGTTCTAATGGGCTGATGGGGAGCTCTCCAAGTGCCTTGGTGCTATTTGTCTTCTGTGAATCACTGAAAAGCTTTTACAATACCCGTTGTCAGGATTGGGAGGGGGATTTTGGTACCATAGCATGGTCCTATCCCCTAGAGTAGGCTCATCCATTTCTTTCCTGGAAAATAAAGACCTGCATTCTGGGAGCCAATGGAAGAAGGGACTAAACTCTAGTATTCAAGATGCAAACACGTACTTTTTGCTTTTGGTACAGAACCGGGGGGGAGGGTCTCTATTTGTGTCCCCCAGCCTAGCAATTCTTCATTTTACTCCATCATATAAAATGCAGGCTCCTGCTGGGCTGAAGAAATAGCACTGAGTGACAGCATGTCAGGAGAGAGCAGTAGATGTTGGTATCTCTTAACTCTCCCAAACCTCCTAATTTTTCTGTAATCTTTCCCCCTCTTCATCCTGTTTTCTAGAAATGCTGGTGCTGCTAATTCCTGACTCTCCTGAGGCAGTCTGTGGTTGGTTGGGTTGATTATCAGTTTATCCTACCTATAGTATAGAATTTGGCTTTCTCAAATCTGTTAAGTCAATTTCCACATGTCTGTTTTCCAGTGTCAAAATTTTACTTTTATTTTCTTTTCTATTTTTTCTACCTACATGGAGATATAGGTAAATATATGTCTCTATTGTATAATAGTTTTACAAGGGCTTTGGGAGAGAGCAAAATGGGATGTTAGTTCAAAGTTCCAACTTTACCTGGAAGTCTCATTACCTTTTTAGATCTTTTGGAATCCTTGTCAATTCTGAATTTTAATCTCATTGTTAATCCCAGCTTTCTGTCTCCTTAAACTCCTGAATTACAGTGGCCTGTTTTCTTGCATTGTTTTCAAGGATTCCCAGTGGTTTCCTGATATCTGGTATCTTCTGAATCTTACAGTAGATCATTTTCAGGGATAACCTCCTTCTTCGAGTCAAATGTTAGCATTTCTTTACACTTTGTATTTTTTTCCATGAGTCTCACTTAGGTTTTTAGTATTTTCACCCCTTCTATTAGAAGGGTAAATATATCCAGAGTTGGTGTTTATGAACAGACAGGGAGCTTCCCAGCATCCTACTGTTTGGATCCCATCGGCCACTATTGGGTCCCATGTCCAAGGGAATCTGAGACAGCCGGTTAATATCTAGGATTTTCAGCCCCGGTGTATGTGTCCATGTGATAATAGAAGGCGGTGTTTGAAGCAAGGAAGAAGGTGACAGGGAATGACAAGTCATAAGCAACAAACTTTCTTTGCTTCCAGCTAGTGATAATCATGATTGTATTTTCTGTAAGTAAGCTATGGATACTGACTAGCATACATGAAAGTCCTCTTTATGTGAGAAAGATGTGTGTAGTTTTCCATCCCTGGTAGAGCCCTTCTTTTCTGGAGCGAGATCAATATAGACATTGTCAATCATAGAGTAAACCAATTTTGCTTCTGCTTTTGTGCTGGCTTCCAGAAAGCTCCAAGATAATTTCTGTCCTACTGTTGGTAAGCATTATTTCTTGTGGTACATATTCTCTGAACTTACTTCACTCCCAGCTTCATTTGAACTTGCTCTACCCTTCGTTTTTCCCCAACCCCTTCTCACGTAATCCTATTTTATTTCATTTTAACCTACTGCATGTATTTTTGCAAGTACTCTCCTGTCTTAAATCCTTCTGGAATGAGGCCAAGTCTAAATAATAATTAATTACCTATTGATGTTTTTATAGCCTGATATTAAATTATACTTGAGAATTGGGACTATGTTATACTGATCTTTATATCTCCTCCTATGTTTCCTCATACACAGCAGCACCCAATTATTGTTTGTGGAATTGGATTGATGCAGCCCTAGGGCCGCCTGAGTCCATCAGTTCTCTAGATGTGGCCTGCCTTTTCTTTTCTAAGAGATCTTAGGATTACAGGTATCAACCGGTTGATGTATTCATGGACAGGTAACTGGAAACAAGGCATCCCCACCCATGTAGTTCAAAGTGTGAATTCCCGGACTATTTTGAGATTGTTCTATCAGACAAATGCTTAAAGGTATTGATCTGATTTGACTAAGTAACAGCTCAGCCAAGCCAGCACACAGATGCCAGAGTCACGCTGGGCCACAACAGCTGGAGACAGGCATAGGAAACTAGAAATTATTCAGTTGCTGCCCCTCCAAACTATGTTTGACATGCTATTTATCTTCTCCCACTGAAACTCTCTCTTTCCAAATAAATGGGGGTGGGTGATAGCTTCGGGGTTGTTTACCTTCTACTGAACAAACAAGTCTGAATTAGGAATTAGAAGCAGTGAGTCTAAAATGATGAACGCGCTTACCCTGGCATTACTTAGAAAATGGGAAAAATAAATTAGATTACTACTTGGAAAAACTCATTGGTTTGGAGAGCAGCAGGGACTTAATTGCAGGTCTAAAGCGGCGCAGGCTCAGTTCTCTTCAACGAAGCGAAGACCTTGCTTGGAGCAACAGGCAGAAAGGGGATCCCTCAGCGGGTTCTGTGATGTGTGGCAAGCCAGCAGAGACGCAAAGAGCAGGGCAGAACCCAAGATCTTCCCTCTAAACGACACGGTGATGCTCCATTTTCATGTGCCCGGGGTTATTACCTGGTATCTTATGCAACACATTTCACAGGCGAGGAGAGCCTCAGGGCACATCTTTTTGTCCCACAGGATGCGTAAGGAGTGGCAGGGTGAGAGAGCCTGAGAAGTGAGTGAACGGATTTTTATTTCTTCGGCAGAATAAACAGGATGTTTTACTCCGTCAACAGCTGTCCTTGATGTGGTATAGTCCTTTGGAATAACACACAACAACATAATGCAGTTTGCTGGAAATTCTAATTAAAATGAGGTACTTGTCTCCTGCTTCAGCCAAATGAAATTATGGAACAAGACTTGCAAGCAGCAAGGACTCATTTCAACAGTGCAACTACCCTGAAAAATAGGCGTCCCTAACCGATAAAGTCAGGTTTCAGAAGCATGGGACGTGAGGTGACTAGCGGTCCCAGCCAGAGGCAAGTGCGTGCGTGTGTGTGTGTGTGTGTGTGTGTGTGACTGTGCATATAGAATGGAAAGCTAAGGACTCTAAAATTCAAATAGCAGTAATAGAACACGTGTTAATATTGACATGCAATATAATACACTAGAAGCTTCCCACAAGGCCAGCCTCCAGTTATATGGCGCAGGTTGACCTTTTAGGTAAAACCACCCTATAATGAGGTCCATTTGTTACTTCAGAAATGACTGCTCTGGCTGAGGCCCAAGGTCTGCTGGTTGCATGTTGCCTCATCAATAAAATCCCAACATTTTAATAAGGAATGGCATTCCATGTCTCCAGAGACTTCTCTGTGGACCTAGGTATATTTATAAACTAGACTGTGTAAGAAGCTAAAAGAGAGGGTACAGGAATCCATCGTCACTCACACCAGAAAACATTTGTATGGATGTGGCACAAATATCTTGCAATTTAGTTTACTACAAGTAACATGAACGGATATTGCCTTGACCAGTACTTTCTAAATGCCCAACACTGCGTATTATCCACTGCTTCACTGAAGAATCCCCTGACACCAGTCATCCTTCCCACTGAAAAACGATTGAAGCATATTCAGAAAGGATAAGAAACCTGCTTAAGGTCCCCCAGGTAAAGAGTGGTGGACCCAGGATTAGAATTCAGGTAGCCTGTTCCAGACTCTGGGTTCTCAGATACAAATACCAATAAGCAACATTTTACTGGTGAAATGAAGGAAGTGTACAGAGGCAACAGGTCGAGGTCACCCATCTGGCAAATGGCAAGGCGGAGGGGGCTGGAGGCTGTTTTGGCTGTGATGCTCTTCTCCTCTTTCCACTGTGCCGTTCCGAGCGCCGAGCAAGGCTTCGAGATGCCTGTGCCAAGGGTTGGCTGTGACTGTACCATCTTGTTGGTTTTGAATTACACCTTTCTTCTTAAAGCCATAAAAAATGATTTTTTAAGTAAAAGGATGCATCCTTTTATATTTGTCCCCACTTTTCTTTTGTGGATGGCAGCTGGGCACCGAGAGGAAAAAGTAGGTGAGGGAAGACGAAGAGCGATGGGGACATTACTCGACGTGGAGATTTGGAAATCGTTCCTCATTTATAAGCCCCAAATGACTTCTGGGCAATAGATGAGGGATCCTGCCTTGTCTATGACTTAGGCTGATACGGCAGATATTTCCCTCTAAATCTCAGTGATCGGGTACATGGACAGGTTTACTATAAGAGCTGAATGTTAGGACTCCAATGAGGTCCATTAATTCAAAAATAACTATTCTCTTTGCAGCCCGACCCCCGCCTCCCGCCCCCCAATATGAAGATGCCAGCAATCACAGCGTCATACAAAGCCAAGAAGCCGGGGGAGAGGCAATCGTACTGATGAGCTTGGCCGCAGAGGTGGTGGGAGAGGATGCCAGGAAAGACAACTTTCTTAGTGAAGCAAGAGTGATCCGTTAGGTTGGACATCTACAGCAGTGTGTGTTCGGGGAATGCCAGTTAACCGTCATGTGCACTTGGGAACATGTAATTAACAAAGCACAACTCCTTGCATACACACGCACGTCATATAAAATATCCAGACGTAAACTAGTGGTCCTGTCTGTGCTGAGTTTACTTCTTGAGACGGAAAGGCAGATGGAGATCAAAGATTGAGGAAGCCAACAGCGGCCTTTTGTGGTTTTGATAAGAAGGAGTTACAAATATCGACAAAATTCAAAACCAATAAAATGCGACTTCTATGGTATAGATTCATCTGAATTTCTTTCTTAAGATTTTTTTTTTTTATTTTTTATCTGAGAGAGAGAGAGAGTGAGCAGGAGGAAAGGGGAGGGAAAATCTGAGGAAGCCGGCTCTGGGGTGAGCTCAGGGCTTCATCCGACCATCGTGAAATCATGGCCTGAGCTGAAACCAAGAAACAGGCATTTCATCGACCAAGCCACTCAAGCGCCCCAGAATTTTTTCCTTTTTCTTCTTCTTTGTTTTTAATCTCAGGACATCTCTTCTATTTCTGGGAACTGTTGGTTACTGTACTTCTCCTCTCAAGGTATGCAATTCAGCTTATATATGAACTCATTAATAACCATGGCTCAGGGATGCCTGGGTGGCTCAGTTGGTTGAGCGGCTGCCTTCGGCTCAGGTCATGATCCCAGCGTCCTGGGATCGAGTCCCACATCGGGCTCCTTGCTCTGTAGGGAGCCTGCTTCTCCCTCTGACTCTGCTTGCCTCTCTGCCTGTGCTTGCTCTTGCTCTCTCTCTCTCTCTCTCTCTAACAAATAAATAAATAAATAAATCTTAAAAAACAAAAAAACAAAAACAACAACAAAAAAAAAACAACCATGGCTCACAGTACACCTACTAGGTGCTAAGTGCTTTTTACATGTTATAACACTTGTCTTCCTAATAGCGCTCAAGAATCCATAATATCAGCTTCATTTCCTGAGCAAGGAGACTGAAGCTTAGCGAGTTTAAGTAACGTGCCAGAAGGGACTGAGATGAAAACTCAGCTCTGTTTATTTCCAAAGTGTTGAGCCTACTGTCTCTAGGAGAATATATCTGGAGAGTAGTACCCTGACCACGAAACTACAAAAACCCTGATATAATTGGGGAGCCTTTGGGGAAAGCAAGTGGCTACAGTCATTAAAATTGTAAAACTATTTGTACTCTACAAACACATTCTAAGAATATACTTGCACATGGGTTCCAGAATGTTCAGGGTTTGAAATTGGAAAAATAAAGTAAAATCATAAATAATGGTCAGTAGGAAACAGGTAAATAAGTGATGATTCATCTGTAATAAGATAATTCATCTTTAATATATTAATTCATCTTTAATATAGGGCAGCTGTTAAAGGGAAAGGATCCGTGCTATACGTACTGATGTAGGAAAATCTTCAGATTATATTAGTTAATCAAGTTATAAAACAGGTTGTATGGAATAATCCTATTGCTTAAAAAATTATTTATTTATGTACTTGAGAGAGAGACAGAGAGAGAGTATGAGTGGGGGAGGGGCAGAGGATAGGGAAAGAATCTCAAGCAGACTCCCCACTGAGCATAAAGTCCAATGTGGGGCTGGATGTGGGGCTCGAACCCATGAGATCATCACCTGAGCCAAAACCAAGAGTTGGATGTTTAACTGACTGAGCTCCCAGGTGTCCTGGAATGGTCCTATTTTCTTAAAACTACGTACATACATGCATGGGTCTTATAAAATCATAGGAAAAAACCTGGAAGGAAGCCTCTGTTTTCCTGGAAAGGAGGTGAGAGTCTAGAAAGAATGGAGGGGACACAAAGGGAAACTTTCAAATTTTTCTTTATAAATGCACATAAATGTTTGCCTCTTATAGGAGCAATGACTCAATATTTAGTTACATAATTAAAAAAAGAAATGGATATTTTAGGAACTAAAGTCATCTGGTAGAAGTGTGTTTGTATTTTCCTAAACTTTTAAGATCTGTTAGGGTACAAGATGTTTTCTCTTTTAGGATTTTGTCTGTTACATCCTTTCCACCCCTCCTCCCCAGTCTTCAGCCAATTTCTGTAATTTAAGCATGTTTCAACAATAGATAATGAAAAATTGTTTCAGTTAAGAGTCTGGGTGTCGTTCTGTGATATGTTATAATATAGGATCAACAAACACTGACAGAAATCAGCAAGCTTTGGTCCCCTGTTCAATAATTCCACAAACTGAATGCACCGTTCTGGAACATTATATTGAAGTCTCTAGCAGTCCCCAGCCTAGGCAAGAGCAAGGAGCGATACACTGACCTATGTTTTGAGATGTCAGTGGACAAGTGCTGGAAATTCACTAGAGATCCTGAAGGTATCCATCTGATCTCCTCTGAGAGTCCCCAGTAGAGGCGAAGTAGAGAGTAGGATGGCTTTCCTGCCCTGGGCATTTGCAGAATCCATACCCATGGGCCTCTAATCCTTTGGGAAAGATTTACCTAACAGTTTTGCCTTCAAGCCAGGGCAAAAGTACCATGTGGGCAGGTCCCAGCACCACAGTCAGCATGGAGGGCTGGTGTCAGAGGTACACTCTACCTTAGATTGGAAGATCGTGGGACTCAAAGAAGTTCCTACCATTGCATTTACCAAAAAGAGGAAAATGTGACATTTTCTATCAATCTAAACAGCTGATCCCAGATCTGTCTACAGTGTTGCCCAAGTGACAATCCAAATTGACTAAAACATAGTTGAAATTATGAGGCAGCCTGGGCCACGGTCTCATTATTTTGATAGCACAAACGTGGCCTTTAATAATATGCTGTGTCATAGTCACGTTTGTCTCAGGAACATCAGAAGATGATGGCTATTCGTTTGCATTTTTAAAAATATGTCTGGCTATCTGACAAGGTTTATATTCAAATTAATAATAACAAGAATTCAGGTTAGTGCTTTGTCCTGCAATTGTCCAGGGCAATAATAAAACCTAGGATGACTTTCCCCCCTCTGTGAGCTCCTAAAGCTATGGTAAAAAAGATCTACAGTAATAGTTCCTTTTGCTTTTGAAATGTGAAATCTTTAAACAAACAAATAGAATGTGGTATCTCAGATACACTTGCACAACACATAGGAGACGGCTAAAGCTCTTTCCTCAGGGATAAAGACTTGTATATGAAATTATGTCACTCTTCCACATTCTAACACATCATGCTTATGACCCCTAAATTTGGCTTTTGTTTGGTTTGCTAATAGTATTTCCTCCTAATCTGCAATTATCAATTTGCCCGTCCTGTTTTACTTTATCCCATTATCCGTGTAAGTATCATCTATTTAAGGTTATTATCTCCTGTAGAGCCACCCTGGGCAATGGTTTTACACTGTACGCCAGAGGAGGAACGCTTGAATAGCCCGGGGAGGTGGGGAGAGCAAGTGGTGGTGGCGGGGGCGGGGGGGGGGGGGCGCAGGTGAGGGCAGGTGGTAAAACCATGCAGGGACCAGGCAGCATCATAAACCCGCGTGCAAGACAGGACATCCTTGATACTGCCCTGAACGCTGTCGCCGCCTTCTGCCAACGAGGCCAGGGCCCTGTCTCTCTTCTCTGTTTTGTGCAGTGCTCAACGGCGTGCCATGCACCGGCGGTTGGGTAAAAATATATAGGATGATGGTAAAAACAGATTAATATAAAGTGCTGAGAAGCCAGGCCTATTAACTCACCTTGAGGTCCTGCCCTGATGGAGAAGCCAGGCAGAACAAATGGGCCTGTAATGCTCCGAGCCAAAAGCCCCCAGTGGGAAGACTCTGGGAGCAGCGTGAGCGGAGGAATTAGCGACCCACTCGGTTTAATGTTCATCGGGATTGAACGCTGCTAATTTACAGCACTTCGGCATTTCGGGGCCCCTTAGCGTCTTTCCAATTATGCTACTGGGGAGGTGACCGGCCCATCCAAGGTCCCCATGGTGACTGTGGAAGCAGAACTTAGCAAGAGAGTCCTGGGGTTCCCGGACGCCCGTCCTAATGAAGCCGCATTATTCCCAGGCTCTTAGCCCCCGACCCCGTCCCGGCTCTCAGGGTTCCCTCCGCCCGGGTCTCCCGCGTGTGCGTCCTGGACCGGAGAAGCAGGGCCATCCCACAGCCGGCTCCGGGAGCAGAGTGTGGCTCGCCTTATATCTGTAGTTAAAAAGCAATAAATCTGAGGTCAGGTAATGAATTCCATTTTGAGTAATCTCATTATGGACATCTATTCGAAGCATCTATACAGTGCAAGCAGAATGACTGGAAAACCCGGTATAATGGGCTGGCTTTTTTCCCTGTGCCAAATTAACAGTGAAGGCCTCTAAAAGGATGCTTCATTTAGGCTCTCTTATTATCAGAAATATTATACAAGCTGGAACTGGGGCCCGAGTGGAACGGTACTGCTGAGATAACTCCCACTGTCGGATCAATGGCTGGCTGGGCTCCAGCAGGAGAGCAGCTCTGAGCGAGGCCGCCCGCTGCCCGGCGCACGGCTCTCCGCCAGAGCCGAGAAGAGGGAAGGATGAACGGGGGAACGAAGTCCAGGGAGATGTAAGTGGCAAGCACATTTCCTATGACTGTCTTGCAGGATCTGTTTCACTTAATTAATCGTAAATACGATGATCGACTTTTTCTTCCGAAAGCCCTGTAGCCTTCAGCTGTTCCCCATTACTATCTTAAAAGAGTTCAGCTTGGTCATCCTGAAATTTTTTTTTTTTTTAAAGATTTTTATTTATTTACTTGATAGACAGAGAGAGATCACAAGTAGGCAGAGAGGCAGGCAGAGAGAGAGAGAGGGAAGCAAGCTCCCCGCTGAGCAGAGAGCCCGATGTGGGGCTCAATCCCAGGACCCTGAGATCATGACCTGAGCCGAAGGCAGAGGCTTAAACCACTAAGCCACCCAGGCACCCCGGTCATCCTGAAATTTAAAGCGATCCCCAAACTTTACATACCCATCACCTGAGGATCTTATTAAAGAGCAGTTCTGATTCATAGATGGGCCTTGGCTTGAGGACGAAATGGGACATCCGTCATTAGGTTCCAGATGATACCCGTGTGGCTCGTCTATGCACCACACTTGGAATAGCAATGTTCTAGAGCATGGGTTCTCAGACTTTGACTTACATTGGAATCACCAGAAGGGTTTGTTACACTAGAGATTCTGAGCTCCTCCCCCAGAGTTTCTGATGCAGTGTGTCTCCGGGAGGACTTGAGATTTTGCATTTCTCAGAAGTTTCCAGGTGATACTGATGCTGCTGGTCCCGGGGCCTCGCTTTGAGAATCACTGCTGGAGGGTAGGGGCTCTCAAACCTTACTGCATGCACACACCATCTAATTTAAAATATGAAGGTTTTAAAACATCCTGATTCCCAGCTTTACCCCCCCCAGATCAGTGAAATTAGAATCTCTGAGAATAGGATCCCAGCTTGAAAATCTTTTTCGGCTCCTTAAATGATTTTTTTTTTTTAAGATTTATTTATTTGACACAGAGAGAGTACAGTAGGCAGAGCGGAAGGCAGAGGAAGAGGGAGAAGCAGGCTCTTCACTGAGCAGGGCGCCCCACATGGGGATCGATCCCAGGATCCTGGGATCGTGACCTGAGTTGAAGGCAGCCGCTTTAACCTTTAATGGACTGAGCCACCCAGGTGCTCCTCAAGTGATTCTTAAAAGAATTGAGACTCACTGCCTTAAAACATGGTTTCCAGCATAACTTTCCTCACACCGTCCAGAAGGAAAACAGGACGATGTGCTCATCCCCGAATTAGCTTTTTGTACTATTATATTTCAGAATTTAGGCTTACATCGGTTTTTCTTCCTGAAATAACCTCCTATATCCACTGTCAAAACTCCATCTGTCTTTCATGGTTTATCTTGAACACCATGAAGGCACGAAGCCTTCCTCTAGGCCCATGGCCAGCTGAGATCTTAATATGCTGCCTCCTAATTCCAGTCACAGATGAGCTTCTCACCCACCTCGCCTCATCCCTCCTTTCCGTTGCCACAGCCCTGCTGGGAGGCTCCCCTGTGAAGCCTGAGCCCGATCTAGGGCTCTCCCTGTGGCCACCTGCCTTTCCCCACCAGCCCGCAGGGACACTGTGGGTAGAAGCCACTTGGCCGCTCATCCCTCCCACAGCTTGCAATGCCCTGTCCTGCTCGAAAGTCCCTCACTGAGTGTCCGTTGAGCTGTTCTGCTTCTGTACCTCTGTGGCCTTGACATACACATCCTCTCAGGATATTCTTACTTGCCTGTAGATAGACTCTTCCTGAGAGCAGGGATGGCTGGCGTCATGCATATCTTTATCCAGACCCCACCCCCACCCCCCAAGCACACACTCTCCTCGAAGTTCCTGCCACTCAAAATGGACCAGCAGCGCTGGAAAACGGTGCTGGAATTGCAGACTCTCAAGCCCCACTCAGAACTGCTGAGTTAGAATCTGCATTTTTTAAAAAAGATTTTATTTATTTATTTGACAGAGAGAGATCACAAGTAGGCAGAGAGGCAGGCAGAGAGAGAGGGGGAAGCAGGCTCCCCACTGAGCAGAGAGCCTGATGGGGGACTCGATCCCAGAACCCTGCGATCATGACCTGAGTCCAAGGCAGAGGCTTTAACCCACTGAGCCACCCAGGCGCCCCTAGAATCTGCATTTTAACAAGATCCTCAGGTAATATGCCTACCCCTTAAAGTCTGAGAGGTACGTCTTTGGATGGTAAAATAGTAAAATAATGAAAAGAATGGCTTTTGGACTCCACTTTTAGACTGGGGATACTGAGTGAGTTCCAGAAACTCTCTGCACCCTTGCTTTTCCATCTGTAAGGTGAGAATGTCTTCATCTCACAGAGATGTGGGAGCATTAAATAAGGCAATGTAAATAATTAAAGAATGCCTCCTAAGTCACCACTCCGTGTGTTACAAGCCCTTAATAATAGTCTGAACTATTACTACTCAATTAAAACTGGTTAACTTTAATTGAATTTCAACGACCACCCAGACTGGGTAAGAAAGAAAACGAAGCACTATTCTGCACGGATTCCAGAAACAGGAAATGTAAAAGGCAATAAATAAAAATATTAAAAACCCTTTAGCGGACGTTAAGGAGCATGTCACATCATTCCCGCGTTAAACCTCAGGCAACTCGGTGGTTGGAGCCTTTAAAATTGCCATCCCCCCGATTTCTGCTGCGTCACCAGGTTTTTCTCTGCTGCTCAATTCTTTCAGGCCACCTTTATCCTGCTCTACCTAAAGAACAACTTCATAAGTGAATTTTGTTTCTCAGCCTCCTAAATCTGCCGCTGTCAGGATGACCTCAGCGGCCAAAAACTGAGCGCCTGGCTTGGCTGAAACATGTGCGCACACTGCCCCCTAGGGGATCTATTCTGTCATGACCCTCAAAACCGAGTGGGGGGGAGGAAAAAACCCAGATCTGCTGGGGCGTGTGTGGGGTTAGCTGGGACAGTGTGTCCAGCTTTGAGATGATTGCCGGGCCACTCTGAATGTTCAGTAATAAACAGTGCTCTGCGCCGGCTGGGGCCTCCAGGGGTTTCGCGAAGCCGAATTGATGTGCCTGAGCTGGGTTTGAGTCCCTCAGAGGTTTGGAATAAAGGCCTTGACCGCAGTGACAGTCTAGAAAGACAACCCACATCGAAATGAGACCTTAACTCTACTGTATTTAGGGACAAGGAAATGAGACATCTATGCCCCACATAAGATACCTGCATTTTAAGCTGTTAGGAGAACAACAGGGCAAAATTAGCAGATAAATATTGAGAGGCTACTGGGCGCCCGCCCGTGTTCCAGGCACTCCTGGTCCCCACTGATCAGGACAGGCGAAGATTCCTGCTCTCATAGAGCTGAGATTCTCATTAAGACCAGTGAGCATGGCTCTGTCTCCCTGCTGTGTCCTTCAGCTCCGGTCAGCTTCCCTTGGTTCCCGGTTCCGGGGAGGCAGGGGCTTGCCTTGGAATGAAAGACAAAGGCCATGTGCCCTGCCTCCGACCCTCCAGAGGCATCTCACAGACATCCCTGTCTCTCTGCGATGATCGAACAGGGATTTTTTTTTTCTTTCCTTTCTTCTTCCTTCCTTTCTCTCTCTCTCACCCTTTCTTTCTGTCTCTCTCTCTCTCTTCTTGCTCCTTGCAGGATTTTGTTGTTTGTTTTGAGAAATAAATAAATATATAATATACATTTTATTTTATATAAATATTTATATATAATATATATAATATAATATATAATATCACTATAATATATAATTAAATACAATATATAAGTATATAAAAATATATACATATATGAAATGTAAATAATATAATTATATAAATAATATTATATAAATATATTTATTTATATATATACTTATGTTTGGGGGCAGGTCCTACAACACATCCTGGTGTCTGATCCGTGTCTGGGCCCTATAGTGAGAGACAGAGAGGGTCTGTGAGGCTCCTTAGAACAAGGAAGCTTTTACCGTGAGGCACTCCGGAGACCCAAACTGGCTTCTCATTACAGGAGACCCCCGAAGGTCAACGGTGGCTTCAATTCAAAGGTCCCATTTGAACCCACAAATTTAGTGAGTACTTTTTCCTCTTAAATGGTTATCACTATTCTCATTCTGTGCTCACCTCCTGGGCTCCAAAACTGCCTCCCCTTCGTTCTTAATTCCTTCCCTCCTGCCATTCTGAAGACCCACCTGCCAGGGCGCTTTGCTGCTGATGTGTACGGAGTCCCTTTGCCTGCAAGATGGCAGTGACCACCGAACCCTCCCCCGAGGCCGTCACTGAGAGAGCGTGCGAGCAGACAGTGGGGTCCTCTGAAGGGACATCCCGCAGCCCAGCCCGGCCTCAGGCCTTTCACGTCCCGCGGGTGCTCCTGCCCGGCTCCCTCTTTTTCCCTCCCCTCCGGCTTGCGGGTGCTGGGACTGAGAACTCGGTGAAAGAATGTCTTCTTTCTCAGGGGTCAGTCCCTGGATTGACACTCCTTTCCCACCAGCCGGCCACCCTGGATCCGTCCACCGCACACTGTGTCCTGCCGGGGGTCGGGCTCTGCCAGTCCTGTTCTCCGGGCCACCTGCTGGCGTCGGAGCGCGCCCGTGCCTGGGTACGCACTCATGAAGAGAGCGGGTAGGGTAGGAGCATGGCCAGAGCACTGACGGCGTGCCGGAGCACTGTTTATTTCTTACTTTAATCCCTCTTCAGAACCAGCCCCCGTTTTGCAGCGAGCAACCTGAGGCTTGCAGAGCCCAAGTTAATTTGTTCTCCATCACACAATACTTAGTGAAAACAGAAGTTAAACCCAGGAGTCTGAGTTGAAAGCCTTTATCCACCACTCTGTGCTACTGCCCAGGAAGTGAGATACCTTATTATTATTATTATTGTATACATATTATTATATTATAGTATATATTTATATATTTTACATATTATTATAATATATTATTATCATTATCATTATTATTATTATTTCTCATATCTCCCATCCTTCCCTCTTGGACTAGGGTTTAGACATTTCTTCCCAACTCCGCCTCTGGAGCAGTACAGCTCACCAGGAGGCTCCCCCTGCACCCCCAGGCAAATGATGACATTAGCAGTGGTTTCTTAGTGTGGGGCAGACTATGCAGCGAGCGGAGCGCCCCAGAAACCAGCCGCTGGAGCAGCATCTCTACCACACACGTTAAGTGCCTGTCACTGGCTTCCTAACAAATGGCTTCATTGAGACACTCTCTCCTCCAGGTCAGTTGCTGCATGTCCACTCGAGGCTACTAAAGGCCACGCTCCTGCACTCTCTTTCCTGCTCTGGAAAAATGACACTGAAACCATAATGAGGCCAGAGGAAGTCAACCAGACAGGAAATAAATCCACTTGGGTGCTGGTGCTTGTGGAGGAGTTTTGGAAGGCCACTCTTCCCTCGGGAAGGTGCCTGTTTCATGCAACCGTGGCCAGCAGTTCCTTGCTCTCTTGTTGTTGGGAAAGGCAGGGCAGATGGATTTCCACATGAACTTGAAGTTCAGAGGGCAGGTAGGGCGTGGCAGCGAAAGGCCCCTTTGACAAGGGCTGGCGGTGATGTAAGATGAGCTTCGGTCAGGATTTCCTGAGGCAAGAGCTGTGCTGAGGGGCTTTATTTTTAGATGGTGTTGATATTTTTAGTGAAAGTCCAAGAGCATCTCCATTTTGGGGGGTGAGGAGGTGGGAGGGGGAAGAGATGATTTCCTGAGGTTAGTCATTTCCTCGCTGCTGCCGGTGAAGAGATTTAGCCATGCTCCTATGTCACAGGAAGTGCCCGGTGATGGGAAACACTGCTGACATAATGGGAACTCGCACCGCTGGTGTGTTGGAGCTCACACACTCCTTCCTGGCCCCTGGACCAGGTGAGTGGAGGCTGCTTCCTGTTTTCAGCTCTAGGAGGAACTTTCGACTTCTGAGAGCTGTTCTGGAGAATCAATCACAAGGCCTGCTGGGGTAAGCCGCCAGGACCAGACACCGGAAAGCGCGTTGGTGGCAGGAATCGTTGGCTGTGTCCTGGCAGCTCCCGGAACTGCTGAGTCATTGTGTGCTTTAGGAGGTGTGTATGGAAGCCAAGTAGTTTTGAATGCAAGATCATAAAGCAGTCTTGGTCTGAAACTTGCTTATTAGCTGGAGATCCCCTTCATGCTTGGAGCTCATCCATTCCTAAATTCCCTGAGCAGGTTCTCACGACGTCACCTCTGAGGTTACTGAATCTGGTTCCTCCACTCTACCTCTGAGATGTCAGGGACATCCTCAGCTCAAGGAGAGATCGCTCTTCCCGGCCAGGATCTCTTCCAGGCAGTTCCTTCTCAACGTTGCTGGTAGATATTGCCTGGGGAAACCCACAGCGGCTCTGTCACTGTTCCTCTCCGCCATGTCCACAGTAGACATTGCTAATCGGTCGTGGCTCTTTCACTGCTAAGCCCAGACATGGGTGACCACACCGTCTTTCTTCACGCTGTCCTTCAAGCTCTCATGACCAGTCAGTCGGGACTGGCATTTGACATAAAGTCAATTTGCCATCATGGTGCTTGTGTTATCTTCCTAAAAACTAAATTCGATTGTGTCTCTTCCCTGATGTGACACTTTTTCTGTCTCCCTGCTGCCTTCAGAATGAATTCAGCCTCCCTGGCACGGCATGGTCTCGGTCTCAACTCTCCCTAGCTGTGTGGCTTCATCTTCTCGCCTCCCCTCCCCCAACTTCCTGCCCCCAAACATGGACCCCAGGAAACTTCTTATTCTTTTCCAAAAATGTTCAGCTTTTGCCTGACTCTCGGCCTTCCATAGGGTGTTCTTGTTTTCTAGATTTTCCTTTGTCCTTTCTTCATTCTGTAATCTCTAATTTGTTTTTTCAGACCCTTACTATTCTGTGATGTCTCCATGATTCCACTTTGCAAAGCCAGTGGGCCCTCTTTTGTGTTCTCATTGGCTTCTGTATTTATTTCCCTTAAAGCACTTGTTATTGTAATATCTCATGTGGTATATATGTTATAATAAGTTGTGGTTCTCATAATAATCATATTTGTTGTAATTATGGTCAGATATTTGCTTATTTATTCAATACATTTATTGGCTACCTTTTATGTGTTGGGTTAGTAATAGGTAAATGAACACACGGAATAGATGTTTAATAAACTTTTATTCAATGAATGTTAATTGTTAATCTAAGATGACTTTAGCCCTTGTATTTTATTTATTTATTTATTTATTTATCTGAGAGCTAGAGAGCACATGTAGGGGAAGCAGCAGAGGGAGAGGGAGAGGGAAAAGCAGACTCCCTGCTGAGCAGGAACCTGATGGGGGCTCCATCCCAGGAACCTGAGGCCATGACCTGAGCGGAAGGCAGATGCTTAACCCACTGAGCCACCCAGGTGCTATATCCTTTATATCTTTCGAGTAGCTTCCTCTAAGTTCCAGGACTTAAATCTTTCCCTAAGTCCTATAGAAACTATGAAAATAAATATTTTTTGAAAGTTATTTTTTACAAATATCAACCCAGATGTCCAATTTTACCTGAATGTATATATGATCGTATAATTTCAGTCATATCCTATTTTCTCCTTTCTTGGCTTTCATTTCTTCCTTCCTCTGTTTTATAATTGGTACCTCTAGGTGACCAACCCAGTTTACTTGAGATTTGCCCGGTTTTAGCAGTGAAGACCCCACATCCTGGAAAAGTCCCTCAGTCCCAGGCAAACCACGATGGATAGTTACTCTCCTTCATCGTACCTCTCTGTTTCTTCTTCAAGCATGCAATTTTAAAAAAAATTATTATTTATTTGACAGACATATATCACAAGCAGGCAGAGAGGCAGGCAGAGAGAGAGAGGAGGAAGCAGGCTTCCCGCCAAGCAGAGAGCCCTATGTGGGGCTCGATCCCAGGATCCTGAGATCATGACCTCAGCTGAAGGCAGAGGCTCTAACCCACTGAGCCACCCAGGCGCCCCAAGCATGCAATTTTTAAAGTGTGTGTTCTTCCATATTTTTCTCTGTATTAATATACTACTCTTATAATTGTCATTGCTGTTTTATAAAATGAGGCTATAGTCTATATTGTATTAGATTCTGTATTACTATATTATATTACATTATATTATATCATGTTTAACAGTTTTCCCTTTCCTAACTCACCTACTAACAAAACTAAAAAAAAAAAAAAATCAAATCAACTGATATAGCTAGGGGTCATTCTCTTCATTACTCTATGCTATGAATATTCCATACTAGTTTGGCTGTTCACTTACTGATGGGCATTTATGTTGTTTCCAGGTTTTTTTTTGGGGGGGGGACAATGATGATACACATACACGCACACACCCATATCTTCATGTATCGATGCTTTTATTTTTATGAGATAAATAATTTTCAAGAGTAGAATTGCTGAATTGAATAGTAAATGTAATTTCAATTTTTACAATTATTGCTAAATTGCTTTCCTAAACAGCTATAACACATCACATTTCTGTCATCATATGTAAGAATACCCTTTCTATCACATCCCCACCAGCCCACCATCACTTGGTGTGATAATTCTTACTAATTTGTCTGTTTAGTGGTTATAAAATGGCATCTCATTGTTACTTTAATTTGCATTTCCCTGACTACTAGAGAATTTGAGCATTTTAAAAAATGCATTTGGCCATTTAAATGGGCTCCTCAGTGATTTGTCTGTTTGTATCTTTTACCTACTTTTCTGGGGGATTGCTCTACTTATGGATAATTTTAAGAGGATTTTGCATGTTACAGATGCCACCTCTTTTAAAATCTGTTACGTTTTTCCAGCTGACATTTGCCTGTGATTTTATTTGATTCTCTGTGATCCAAATTCTCTTGATTTTTATATATTTAAATGTGCCTATCTTTTCTTATCTGGCTTCTGAATTCCTTATTTTGACTTGGCAGTTCTCAACCCATGGATTACATGTGTAGTGTTCTTATTTTCTTAAAATTCTTTTTGTTTTATTTTTCACATTATAGTCCCCCATTTTTATCTTACATAGTCTGACTCTGTTACACCTACCCCATTCACTGGGAGAGAGGTCATTTATAGACATTCTTCTAGGTATTTAGAGCCCCAGCTGAGTCTCTCCGTCGATGCCACCTGCCTCCTTGTTCCTACTCCCACACACCTTGCACTGAGTCTCAAACCCAAAGGCTAGTATCGATCAAGACCTCTCAACAGTGCAAGTAACCTTCCTCCAGGTTGTTAAATGACCTTTGAGCTAACACAACCGTAATATCTTAGAACTAAAATTTGTGTGTAATATTGATTTTTGAATTTTGACCATTAGCTTCTATCCTCCCCTCTTTTTTTTTTTTTTTTTTTAACAGTATTCTGATTATCTTCTGGGTAAGAGCTCCTTTACGCACTCACAGTCTTCTGCTTCCAAGTAGAGTTGACTCCATCCCCAGATCCAGGGGCAGAACAAAGGGCACATTCCTAGGCCATTCAGTACATTGTGTTGCTCTGGCCGTCATAATGGCTAAAGGAAATACACTAATCACAGCCAATTAGACATAAGAGGATACTTTGCCAGACTGTCTAGGAAAGAGACGTTTTAACCTTCTCTTCTTCTTGTTGGTAGTACATAGTACAGTATCTGGTAGAGAACGATAGAATACTGGGATATGTTGGCAGCTACCCTCGTACCAACCCACCCAATCACAGAGCCAAGGAAGTGGAGGCAAGAAATGGAAGGTGAGAAACTGTGTCTTGATCTCATTGTCAGAGCCTTGGAGCAAACTCTGTAGAAGTGGATCTCTTTGCCTGTTGAATTTCATGAACCAGCAAATTTCTCATGTTTAAAAAAGCTATTTTAGATCAATGTTTCTACCTCTCATAACTAAGAGTTTTTAAAACATAAGACCTTCCTTCTCAGCTGCAGACACTTAATAAGGCTTCATAAGGAATTCTCTGTATTATGTGCCTAGTTATCATACATGTGGGGTGCAGAGTCAGCTTGATGCCACATCCATCTCAGGGACTGAATTGCCATATGTGTTTGCACCAGGGCTGAGTTACATCTTGGGAGAGAAAGTCCATCTGAGAGATGAGGAAGCCGGGGATAGAAGCTTGTCCTCCTCGGACTTGGAGGGGAGGGCGGGTGTGTCATTTGAGGAATAGCATGGGGTTGTCCCTAGTTTCCTGTGTTGGAGTCTTCAGAGAGATGGAACCATGTGCGAAGATGGAAAGAATTCCTCCCCACAAATTCTGTAAGACCCCAGGGTGTTTGGCACACTCTACAGCCTATGACATAGTTGCAGGGACCAATCCTGATGCTTTCAAGGATTGAGTTCCTAGAGCGATTGAAGGAGAAGGAGAAGTAGCCTCTGTGGAGACAAGATCTTATGAAAGCAACATCATCTTTCAGGTATTAAGAAGTGCTTGGTTGATAAGCAGGGTCTTATCTTGAGTGCAGCAGAGCTCATCCAGACTGGTAGTGGTGCCCACAGACAGCACCGTCCAGCAAATCCAAGGCTGCGCAGCAGCGGGAAGCTGGAATGGAGGGGAGGAAAAAGCAGTGTGTGCCATATACTAGCTCATCGGACTTCTCTCATGTACATACGAGATACCTCCTGGAGACACTGTGAAAAGCACTGGATGGGGGTGGGGTGGTAAATATGGAAGAACCTGCGGTCCTGTATTGGTAGATGGAAACAAGACCTTGCAAAATAAGTTACTGCTATAAATGACCTGTACTAACAGGTGAGACCATGTTGTGATTTTTCCCTTGTTGGCACCATGCCTCTTTCTCTCTTGGCTTGCCTTCCTGAGCCACATTCTTCCAAATCCTACCCTCCCTGGAAAAAGTCTCCCCTGATATCCACTAGGTAAAGTCAAGCTTGCCTTCTACATCCCTTAACATCTTTGAATAGTGCCCCCATTCTTAACACTTCCCATGTTTTCTGTAATTTGCTCACATATGTCTCACCGACTATATTCTGAATACCTACCCTGTGCTCACATTTTATTTTCCCTGAACTGAGCACCATACAAATGGTCATTGAATTACATATATATATGTATATATGTCTAGGTCAGTCTTTGAGGTAGAAAATATTTAGAGCCAGAGTCTGGTTGAGCTGAGCTGCTACTCCATTTCATACATAAGATTTTTATGGGTTCACTATTGAACTTTTCTTATTTCTATTTTACTGAAAAATCACAGTTTCTCTTGTTATTTTTCCAGACAGAAGAGGATGTGGCTAAAAATTGAGGGCATCTGACTAGGTTTTTTGATTTAGTGACCTTAATCTCCAATGCCAACATTAATCTTTCCTTTGTAAAGACCCTTTACATCGAAAAAGAGTTAATACTCACACTGCATCACGAACAAATTGCCTCATTCAGGAAGGAAAAAAAAAAAAATTCTCCCAGAAAATTGGATGTCAGTGGATTATTCCCCCTCAGATCCATGGATTAGTGTACGTGTGGGGAGGGCGTCCAAGTGGAAAAAATGTCATATCAATGTGTTTGAGGGCAATGCCTGCTCTTTTGCCCCACCTCAACTGTGGGTTTCATCCTCAGCATCACGTGATGCGTGTCATGCTGCCTACCTCCTTTACGCCTACTATGGAATTTTGTTTATTAAAAATTTGAGAGCTCTTTGGAATCACAATTCACTTACATCAGCATTGACCAATGATCCATGTTCTCATTTTTCTCACTCAGTCCAAACACTGGTGATGCAAAAATTCTTTTAGATGAGGAGGACCTTAAAATATTATCCCTCACTTTATGGCCTTATCATAAAAAATACATTTTATGCAGTGAGGATATATGGCCTATGTAAACTATATAAACATGTGTTTTTCTTAAGAAGATTCACAATTTATGATGCTCATTGAAAAAGATAAATATTAGGTTTAGTAAGCCAAGAGTGAAGTTCCTGAATCTTTAAAAAGAGAAGGAGAGAGAGGAGAGACCTTTGAGGTACGAGTGCTCATTTTCCTTGATCATTTAAATAGCCCTGGACACTTTGTGGAGATCTTTTAAATGCATTCTTCATCACTAATGACATTTTCATGAAAGCAGATATTTCTTATTTAACAGTTCATCTATTTCTCTAG